>NW_027271743.1:0-235478 GCF_040938485.1 Diadema antillarum
GAATGATGATACAATGTTATTTCAAATCAATCTATTTGACACACAAGGTAATGGAAAAATTTGGGATGAAAGTTGAAAAAGTATTTTTCATTGATTTCCCTAAAAAGTACACATAAAGAAATACAGGATGTAAGTGAAGACATAGTTAAAGTTATTTTGGAAATCTTTCAGAGAACAATTTAGTTTCTAATCTGATCAGATCGATTTACGTATATTATGAAGAATGTTGTGCTATATGTATTTGTGGTTCACAAACTTCAATTTTGTTTATACAGTGTAGTTATTCTCGCAATACATATACAGATTTACATTTGGGCTGTGTATAATTACACTGTGATTGTGATAGCATGTGTGGTATGTAGGCCTATGTATGTGTGTGAACACGCTTGGGCGTAGTGAGTGCGTGTGTGTATGCGTGGGCATAAAGAGGTTTGTTCTTCGGATATTATCTATGACAATTCAATATGTTCCTCGTTTGGAAGTATAATGTAATTACAAAGTAGGCTTTCTGGTTATGATATTGCAAGTTTTACCCAGCAAACCATTCTAATATGTACTAATAAATGTTGCTACAGAAGGACAGCCATGAAAGACAATGAAAGTGCATGTGTTATCAAAAAAATAAATAATCTTTATTTCATTTTCAATAATGGCAATAAATCACCTTGGCCCACGTTTATACACAAAAAGTAGTTTGAATCAAACCCAGTGGGTTAATCAAATGGGAGGGAAAAAAGAAGAAAAAAAAAACTCAGCCCTATTACATTCATGAACATTCGGACCTCTGTTCTATGTGATTCACCAGTGTATGATATATCTTACGATTAACATACGGGGGGGGGGGGGGGGGGGGGGGGGGGGGGGGGGGGGGGGGGGGGGGGGGGGGGTGGGGGTGGGCTGCCAGCCTCCCAATACCCCCCCCCCCCCCCCCCCCCCCCAATCCCATTCTACGGCCCATGTATATCATATCATGTCTTCAAACAGCTCAGTAGGCACAGGGCCTTAAGTTTAAAGACATCAATGCGTGACTTCCCTTTACAACAATCAAATAGAGTCAGCGTCTAGGTTAACATTTTCGTATCTTCACTTGCCGTTCCTTCTTACTATGAGATGAGATACCAAAACACTGGCACCATATTTTTGACATCTGGTTTCCACAGTACAAATACCCTGAGCCCTGTGTCTTTAAGTTACTGCTCTCCTTTGCAAATTGATTTGATCCTAATTACCATGAGAAACATTGAGACAATATTTCGTCGGGTGCCTGTGCATTGGCCGTTAACGCAATACAATATTGTATTGCCAATGCACAGGCACCCAACGATTTTAAACTAAGAAGAAGATCTATTCAATATTGGCATAAAATGAAGTTTGTAAAATAATCAAAAACCAACTGTACCAGCACTGTGATCAAGATAAAAATTTCATGCACACTATGCTCCGCAACAAGGAGGTTTTGACCAAGGAGGTCAGCTTTGACTAAAGAATCCAAGTGCGAAAAAGACACAGATTCACTACACTTTGTATCTCTCGACAAGACACCACTGACGTGTTAAATTTACCGATGATACCAGTTTAAGGACTGGACGTCTTCAAAGTTTCTATCTAATTCCATGAAAGAGGCTGTTTCTGACAACCAAAAAACTTCCCTCAACATCGAAACAACTGATAAGCGCAAATTGAATTCTATGTGCTGAAATGCCAAGCTGATTGATAATACAGCTGAACTCGATAGCTTGTTGCTTGGTCCATACAGAAAAAAAAAAAATGTGATAGAGAACATCAACAATGGATTGGTATATAAGCCTAAGGTACAGAAAAAAGTTAACTGGATATTATGTTCTTTTGAACATGTCATCTTCATTTCATGTTTTCATATGGAAATATTACATACAAAAGACGTCTACAGATTTCAATAAGACTGCTGACTGGTGACTGAAAATTACTAACAGGCAGATGGGTGCAGAAATGGCAGTAAACAGAGAAATCAATCATCACAATCAAAGGAATATGTGTAGGCATGTATACATAAGATGTACATGCTTGTAGCATGCGTCGTGACTTTACATTATGGGATAGAAATCACCTTCCCGGCACACTTTTACATGCAGTCTGCCAACAACAGCTGTGAAAAGCGAATAAAACACTGTAGAGAATGGTGCTTTACCAGCAAAAACACATGATCTTTACATGAACATCATATTCCTTTGGTTCTTTGAGCAAAATACCAACTTAAAAAGAGTATCTGTTTTTCCAGTGTAAACAAGATGTAGTAAAGGCTCTATGTAGCACGGCTGCCATCGTCTACATACAAATTGTACATGCAGTGTACTCCCGTTACAACAAATACAGTTATCACAAAATTATTGTAACAAAAATAAAATAAAATAAAAAGCAAAAGTTATCAACTCTGTATCTTAAAACAATGTCCTGTTCAGATATAACAAAATTGTGACCTATAAGGAAAGGAAACTGCTGGTCCGGAGTTTGATATAACGCAAATAACTTGTATCAATACAACATACAGATACACACTATAAAACATGATAAATACTATACCATAAACACATACTGGTACTACACATGTACATGCAGTTGGCACTGTCATAGCCTTTGCACTTTCTTGTTTCTTAACACCACTCAGGTTTAAAAATCAATTTATTTTATACGTTTCTTTGCAGAGACTCCAACCCAAAGCACCTTCTGATCTGGAGATTCTCCCGCCTGAAAGCCCGAGCAAACGTGAGACTCCAAGTTGATGTGTGCAAAGCGCGAAGTTCCTAGGGTTCTAGATGCTCTCTGGTGCTATCTAAGGCTTATTTTTTCATTATACAATAGCAATAAGTAAGAAATCCTTTTCAACGGGAGACACAGAGCCAGAGCGGGAGAAATTAAATCTCAAGCGGGAGAACAGGAGATTTTGCAAAAATGGGTTTTCGGCGGGAGATCTCCCGTCGAAAACGGGGGAGTTGGAGTCTCTGTCTTTGGCATCTTCACAAGTATTGAACTCTGGTAAGTGAAATTACGAATGCAGCCTTTGAGTTATAGTCGTTTGTTAAATCTTACTTGTAGAGGAGGCAATTGGGTTAAATAATAGAAAAAAAAAGCCTGAATATGTTGTTAACCTAAAACTTTTCAACTTTGCTACTGTTCTCAATAAGCCAGTATTGGGGTACACTTTGAACATGGGCAGAAGAAGGTCATTTGTACCAACAGGGCATGCTAGTTTTTAAATTCACCGTGGTGAGCATCTGTGATGTTATGATTATGCAAGTGCATAATTTTTATACAAGTCTTATGCTGTACTAGTCATCTGCAATTAGTTTGCAGTCCATCTCAGAGGTCTACTGACTATACACGTAAAAACAAAGCTCATCTTGGCTCAGTAATGTTCAAAACATGACTCAGAAAACTTCCCACAAATGGAGTGTGACCTTTTACTAATGTCAACCAAAGATACAACAATACCCTGATGAAGTCTCTAGAAATTTCAGCCACGTCTGTATGCTTCAACTTAAGCTACATTTCTCCCTATTTATATTGGATTTGATGTCACAAAGATTAATTTCATTTCTGATGAGCTTTCTGCATCAATCCCATTGCTCATCTCTGTCCAAGTGATATTCAAGACAGGACTCTGAAAACTCCCCAAAGATGTAGTGTGATATTTATACAAGTCCAACCAAATCCAGGATGCATGCATCCCAATTTGCATTCATAGCCTTACACGTGTTATTCCTCTCTAAAAGCAGAACTAACTAACCGTGGATGACGGGGTTTAAATTGCTGTGAATGTGTTACAATCACGCACATCACCATTCAAATAAATTTTATACGTATGAGTTACATGTAGTTGTGATACCTTTCAACTCCCTCATGTCAAACAGAGTATTAAACTCTCAACCAACACACTGCCAAGTAGATTGCAATTTTTGAAAGCTTGACTTGTTATACATTTGTGGAAACCAGAACATTTTCCAACCGTCAGTTTTCAAGAACAGTCAACTCCGTGTCAGTCAAAGGCATGTATGTGGAATAATCAGCAAAGTCCATGAAAATAAAAAGTCCCAATTTATATTCATTGCCTTGTAATACATGCGTCATTCCTCTGTACACCCAGAAGTCGACTATCACCAAAGTCAATGAGTTTTTCTCAGTCTCGTCAACATAGACTGACTCAATATTGACAGTATTGCTTGTAAAATCCAAGTCACTGTAAAATACATATCATGTGATTAACATCCGGAGAGTCAAGTCTGTGTCATACAGCTATTTCCTGCCATGCCATTACAGCTAAGCAGTACATCAGACAATATTAATACTTTGAGTTACTCACAATGCATCTAAACCACTCACTCTAAACCAACCACTCTTTGACAGTAATGTAAGAGATCATGTGGTGGTAAAGACTGATCCATGGTTGACCTTAGGCACTCTCAGAGATGTATCTGTACAGGCAAGCACTCTTTGAGTTTATCTACAAATTAAAAGTGTTTACTTCGTGTTATCGTAATATGACGTGCAGAACTCTACAATCCACATTATTGGGTAGATTCTACTCATAATCCATACACAAAATATTTTTAAATAGAACAATTGCAGCAATATGAGAATGACTAAACATAGAGATAAGTATTTGTTTCACCAAACCAATGCACATGTACTAAAACCAATGATAAAATCAAGTTTGAGGAACTAATAATGAAATGATTAAATAAAAGATAAACCCACTTGTGGTTATAACAGCTTGACTGGTGACACTCTTGTAACTAAAAATTTTAAGCATATTTAGAGTCAAAGTACAATTACAAGTAATAGTTACAGGAATGCCAAAAAGATCTTTAAAAAAAGCAAAATAAAGCAAAGAATGCATGTCTAATTCAACACATGGAAGTGACTTCATGATCAAAACTCTTGGGATAGCACCATTTTAGCAGGGAAAATCAATCCGAAATTTTGGATCACCTACTTAAAAAAAAATGCACATGGTTAGTGCCAAGTAAAAAGAACCAAGTGAAGCTAGCCAAGGTCAGTTTTCGGAAGGCAATGCCCCCAGACAAAGATGATGCTGTATAAGATATTATTTTCGTGAATTTTGCGAATCACAGATGGACCGTGAATTTCACAACATGCTGCCATGCACTAGGGTAATAGCGCATTTACAATATTCTTGGTGTCAGCTCGCGAAAGAGACATCTCGCAATAATGTCTGTCACCTCCTCATTTGCGAAAATATCTGTACGCGAAAAGAACAGCTTGTACAGGAATATACTGGGCACTCAGCTCATGTGTGGCAAAGGATTTGGTGGAGCTGGAACGTTTCAGCGTGCTGAACAGAAGACGGCTAGAAGCAATGTACACTTGCTCTCTCAGACAAATGCGTGGTCCTTCATTGCATTTGGCGGCGTTTGCTCACACTGCGAGGAAATGATGCAACTGCCGCTACCACCACCATCACGGCAAGATTCCAAATCGAATTCTCAGTCCAGGTTATGGCGATTTTCACAAGACTACCTACAGCACGCTCATTGAATTGTATGTCGTAATTGTCATGAATGATCGGAACTATGACTTTATTTGGAATGCGAGGGACCACACAAAAATCGTCAATTCTCTTTACTTGATTGGCAGTATGTGAACAGAAGGGAAAAAAACAAAAAACAAAGCCAGCATCAGGACTGCTATCATTCACCCAGCAAAATTAGGGAGGTACTCAATGCTACAAATGCACCTCAAGAAAAATATTCCTGATTCGAGGAGATTCTTATAATTTCCAATTTACACATGAAGAGATATCTATATATACAGAAATCCTCCTACAGAACTGGGAAGGTGTGATAGCACCAATGCATGCTGCAGGAACTTCAAAGTTTCTCGGAATCATCTCCTTCTAAGATCAAAAAATGATGCAGACGCCAGTGACCACAAATCTCCGTTGAGTTGAGAAGACACTTTCACTTTCTTTCTAATAATCGCTGTCAAAAAGATGCTTGGACACATTAACTGTACGTACTGTCTGTCACTAATGAGGGTGCGCTACGTTGCTAGTTTCTGCCCCTTTTACCCTAAAGTGGACTAGAAGTGATCAATTTCTGCGTTTCCCATCAGGGAGATCGTCACAAGAATTTCGACCTGGCCTCCCAGCCTCTCCTCACGTTCCCCACCAGCTGGCGCTGTGCTTCTTCAGCAGGCTTTCTTTCTGTTGGTGTCAAGAGGTAAGCAGAGGGGAAGGAAACAAAAATAAAACAGGTTGGTCAGATGGAGAGGAAACTGACAAAAAGACAAGTCAGGGACAAAGAAATACAATGGATGTATAGATGTATGATATTCATCCAGATTACGGTCATCCAGGCGATGATTAATCTATAAAAATCAGTAACAGTAATGCCACAGGCATTATCAAGATAAGATGATTTCTTAATTTTTCATTTCATGACACCGCTTACAGTACATCCACAGGATTTTTTATGGGGGGGGGGGGGGACATCTGTGAGATGGGGTCAGGATTTGAACCCTGCTGTACAAGTATATACGGTAAAAGTGGACATTTTTGCGCATTTCGTGCAACCAGACACTAGCGCGAAAACAAAAGCACGGGAATATTTCAGTTTGCCATTTGTTCCTGTGCGTCATGTCTTGATTCCGCAGAATTAAAAACACGCGAAACTCTTCTGACACGGCCAAGCACGAAAAATTAGTCGCGCGAAAATATCCACTTTTACAGTAAAGCTGCACAAAGTGCATAAAGATTGCATGCAGCAGTAAGCTAAGGCAAATAGAAGAGCAGGCTGGCAACGGGGACGTCCATGACATGATTTTACTGCACCTAATTAACTCTTTATCTCCTGTCAGCAACACATTCATGTACAAAGTCAATTGGCATTTAGACTGGTGATGCTGAGAGAGTTAATTATGAGGAATGCCAAGGCACTTTGTATGCTCATGGTTGATTGAATTTTTGAACTAAAATGTCATCTACTGATTGAGATACGTTGCATACAGTTTTAAGAAGCTCAGAGTCAAAATGCTATCACGCATTCATTAATTGCAGATGCTTTCTTGAACAGGCAGATAGGTGGTGTATTAAAATTCTATTCATTCTAACTTTCATCAACATTTTGGGCAGCAGTCATCAATCGACTGACAAATAAAGTCTTCAAGACAAGTGTAATACAACTATGCATTTTATTGAAATGGTACACTTTCCATGCAGGCAACATGCTGAGCTTATCTCGGTGTTATACCCATTAGTGAAGGTGTATTTCTGGTGTTATGTCAGGGCCTGGCCTGTGTACAAAGTCTACGGAGATATGGCAGTGCTAGTGTAACAACAACACTGTATACATACTTGTGTATACATTTGGCACAGTAAATTGATTCTATGCATATACCAGGGCCCTGTTGCATAAAACTATAGTAACTGTACAATCAACATTTGGCATTTCTACATTAACTACCACAGCAACACTATTAAATAGCCAATGAAAGCCCCAAAATAACTGACGGTTACCAATAATTGCAGAGTTGCTTTTGATTGTAAAGTAAGCATACTTCTAGGCAACCGGGACCTGGAAATAAATCATTTTCACAGCAGAACCACGAAACTTAAAACAACACAATGCAAGTGTTAGTCACGTGCTGTAGGTAAAATCTTTTGAACGAATGAGATTAGGCCATGCTCCCCATCAAATGTGACAAGAACAAAATCAGGATTGATACTTGACGATACATATTCATGTGATTAATCATGCATAATAAAGTATTAGTCAAAACACACAGGTTCCACAGTCAAATCATAGGGGCCTACCATTACTAACAAAATATTGTTACTTGATAGATTTTTTTTTTTTTTGTCATAATTGCCAGTGAAAAATGAGTCTTGATTTATGTAGTATAAAACTTTGAAGACTACAAATACACAGTAGTTACAGAAAAGTATGATGAATTTTTATAGACCATACACTCTGTAACTGCTAGCACATATAAGGGAAAATAACATTGTTTTCTTTGAAAATGTGTCGTAAAATATTTGCATAGACCTGAATGTTTGTCAAGTCACATGTTTTCTATGCCTTATCAAGAAGACTGCAGTAAAAAGAGGAAATTTGGATTATCTTGCAAGTGGTGTCTCCTTCCCAATACTATCAGCTTTGTGGAAATCCCCCCCCCCCCCTTCTATGCACCTTTTTCGCATTATTGGATTGCATTTTTGGATGAACAAACCTTGAAATGACTCCACAAATGTTCCAATCAACAAACTCTTTTTCATTTTCGGATTCAAACACCTTTGGAATAGGTCCAAAACTGTTCCACTTCCACCTAATAAACTCTTTTTCATTTTCAGATTAACAAACTCTTTTTCAAGTTGGGATTAATGAACAACTACTAGTATACAAAATTTGTCTTTCGGAATGACAAACGTTTGAAATAGCAAGCCTTACTTCATTTCCCGATTAAATGAACCTTTGGAATGAGAAATGTCACCCATAAAAAAAAGACTTTGAAAAGTTAGTACACGAAAATGGCAGAAAGGCAAGCGTCATTCTGCCGAGATACGCACTCAACACTCAGTACCTCCTTCCTGGTGAATTGCAAGATGGCGGCAATGGCGTTGAACATCTGGCGCTTCGTGGAGTAGCTGTCGGTGTTCAGGTACGACAGCACCACGTTCTTGAGGTATTCCATGTTCGTTCCCTCCCTTGACCTAGACGTAGAAATGATGCCAGATTATAATTTCATTTCACCATAATGTATTCATCCTCACAAAACAACTCTGTGTGCATCTGTTTTTAATAGGGGAATCAGCCACAGGTGATAATGATGCTAAAAAAGGTAGTGCATTACTCTTGACGTTGCTGCTTTAACAGGGTAGATTCCAATCGTACTCTGGCTCAGTCCCATGCATAAATTTTCATGTGATTTCATATGCACAGCACTTCCTGGTCCCACATGTGCTCTTTGATGTAGTATCTATACTAGCCTACTGGAATATCACAGACCCATTTTGGTGGCAAAAGGTACGGTAGATCTTATCTCCCATCTCCTCCATCTGTTTCTCTTACCATTGAATCACTCTACACATCAGTGCATCAGATGCTGTAAAAGCACAAAGTTTTGCAGGAATATTTGTTTGTGTGTGTGTTGCGATTTAATAGCTGGGTTAGACAAATTTTGCATGTCTTTAATATTGAGGAAATTAAGCATGAAATACAGTATTATTACACATAACAAGCAACAAATTTGCACGCTTTACCTCTGCGTGAGTTTCATGTCATGCAAATGGCGTGAAAATTTCCACCCTTTCAGTGAAATGCATCTCACAGTCCAGCTCAGTCCCACAAATGCTATTCGGTGCGATGCCAGGTGTTACAATTGTCAATAGTCCCATATACCCATAATCTTGTTGGTGTGGTGTTCATATCAATCAGAGCACTCTACGGTCATCACTGACCTGTTTCTCTGCCACCTGTCCACCTCCTCCCTAAGTTCCTCCACCTGCTCCTCGTAAGTCTGGACGGCGGTGGCGTGCTTGTCCTGGAGCTGGCGAAGGGTCGACTCCAGCTGCTGCTTCTGGCGCTTGACCGTCGTCAGCTCCACCTCCTTTCGGGCCTGCTCCTCCGCGAAGTGGAGGAAGGAGGAGCCACTTGCACCCTGGGGGTGGGTTTGAGGGGGAGGAGGTGGGGGGGGGGGAACAAACATTCTGTTGGTCTAGTTTGGTTTCAGTGGAGACAGAAACATTCTCTTGATCTTGCTTATTTTAAAGGACAAGTTCACCCTAATGTGTAGATTGAGTGCATGCACTATAGCAGAATACATCAGCAGAGTTTGAAGAAAAGTTGACAACCTGTTCGCATGTTATGGATTTTGTGAAGTTTCGCTGGATGAGAAGACAACTCTCTCTGAAGTCATGACTGAACAATAACATATTATAGAGAATATGAAGAGAATTCCACAAAATTTTATCTTTTCTGAAAAATAGTATGCATTTCCTTGACTTGTTACTGACATGTTACACGTAATTTCACTCTCCCTGCTTTATGAAAGAGGTACTGTAAAACGTGATATATTTGCGGCATGAAATTTTCGCAAATTGGAGCCGACGGCCTTCTCCATGGCATGAAATTTTCGCGAATTGCCACTGGGATTGAATGCATACAGTGTAGACAAAAACTTTTGCGGGCATTTTAATTTCGTGAATCTTGGCGCTTGCAAAATTCGCGAAATTAAAATGCACGTGAACATTCCTTGTTTTACAGTAAGTCAAGAGCCCTTTCATTGTGGTGCATAAGTGAAAATCTGTTGAATTCTCTTTATATTTTCTCTATGATAATTTGTCATCGTTCATGCATGACTTCACAAATTGTTGCAGTCTTCTCATCCATCAATGACTGAACTGAAACTTTTACAAAGTCACATCTTGAGAATAGATCGTCCAATTTCCTTGAACTTTGATGATGTGTCTTACTAACATTGCTGCATTTCCTCAATCCACCTATACAGTCTGTATACAAAAAGGTAATCCAACTTTGGAGGGCAACCATTACATAATTCCTTGTCAGCAATGGAGAGCACAATGATGGTTGTGAGGAAAGAAGAACTCTTCCCCTTTCGGTTGGTACCTAATTGTGATGATAAATGCCATGCATGACTGAGCACGGGCAATTGGACGGGCAAGGGGCCTCTGTTATGGCCCTTACGAAGGGGAATCTGTTTTGTTACGGGCATTTGGACAGGCAAGGGTAATACATTCATCAAGAAGACTTTTGTTTTCCCATGTTAACCCGTTGAGGATGAGTCTCGAGTATACTTGGGCAGGGGTCTATGGGAAATGCGTGCTGTAGCAAAATCAGCTAGTCCTCAACGGGTTAAGAAAAAGATACTCTTAAATTTTAGGAAGCCTCCTACAGAATCAGAAAGACCTGCTATCTTCAAAGAAACGATGCCAGTCATTTGCATGGATTAAACAATTAATAGACCATGTTGGCTTACTGGTGTTGCAGGAGTGGCAACGAGTTGTGAGACAGTCTCGTCCGCTTCGGACGACAAGTAATCCTCGCTGGTCACTGACTGAACGTCATCGGCCGACGTCGCACCGAGGTCGCTGCAAGAAAACACCACGAAATCGGTTGCCTGTTAAAGGTCCAGTTTACCTTTTGGAGCAGTGATTTTAAGAATGTTCAAGATGTCCCTTTTGATTCATATTATGTGTAATAGGTCAGTAGTATCACAAAACATCCTACCATAAAATTTTTTGCAATAAAGCCAAAACTATAAGGATATATCACTATTTTTTCATTAAATCATAACTGTAGATGGTTTAATCTGGAAATATTTTTATTATAACTATTGTTCAAACAATACTTCACATCGATTATACTGGTTCAAATTTTGACACTGGTTGCTTCTATCCCGAACTCACATTTTGGAACTATTTTGAAGCACTAATGCTGGGTTTTTGTTTCATCTGCGAATGGTAAATTATGCCTTTAAAGCTGACAAACCCTCATATGAGTAATAATGGAAACACTGGTTTACATGATTGTATACAGAGGAAATATTATATTGCTTTAATGAAATCTGGAAGTATGTTTCTTGTTTAGAATTTAATGACATCTCATAATACTCAGCATGATTCACACTGTTTAACTTCACTCCAGCTGGCAAGCTTAGCCATAGCTTTACGACAGGTACATGCCACACAAAAATCCGCATTCAGAGTAGGAACTGAGTGCAAGAAAAAGAATCCTTGATCCAAGAAATTAAATGATGAATTCCTCCCTGTTCATATCTAAAAAGACAGTCAAGCCACATACAGAGCAAATCCCTTTTATGCAGCTTTCCAGCAAGAAATATTGACTGGAAGACAGACTGCTGATTTTGATTGTTTGTTTTTATTAAAAGAGAGAGAGAGAGAGAGAGAGACCACAGCCCACAGAATAAGAATGAATTCTTGCAAAATGAATGACAAAGGAATGACAAAAAAGAAAGATGTAAATTCCTGCTAATATTGAAAACGGTTCACACCATCATTATACTCCCGGTACATGCATCAACAGTGGCAGCATCAAAGTGGAATTGGTTGTTTCAATGAATGGTGGGAGAAAGGAGAACACATGTTGCCATGCAGAAAAAGCCTACCCTCATCAATTTAAACTCTTTTTGTGCCACATTTACAAAAAAAAATGACTCACTATGACCTGTCAACTGCACATATTTTGCTCAAATGCACCACCGCCCGCCGACCGATTGATGAATAATTAACTTAATCACTACACACCACAGAACACTGAAAGTGTCATAACATGTAGCTACGATAACAGCTTTTTTCATTAAATTCAAATAACAGCATAGATTGCACTTTTCTCTACAAACATGCTTTCCTGCTTTCTTAGAATAAACGTTTCTATGAAAAGATAAGTGGCTTTGAAAAGCATAATGCTTTCTGAAAGTGCTCACACATTGCTCTCTACAAGTAACAGTCTCAAAATACCAGGTAATGTGGCACACATGGGGTTTACACCCTGGCACAGAAAGAGTCATATCTTGAAAACAAGTTTCAGATAGAGTTCAAAGTTTTATAGATATTTATCACTGTTTACTGGAGATGGACATACATGATCGCTGGGAATAACTAGAATGCTTGCGATTATGAACTGCAAAAAAGATGATATCATTGGCACAAAATTCGCAAGCAAATCATGTGCAAGAATAATGGCACAGAATGGCCGCTTGTAAATACTTGTAAACACCACGCATGATTGATTTACTTGTACTTGAGGACTACAAGTAATGTAGTATATATTTTATTATAGTAGAGCTATTTTTACCAACCACATACAGTACCAGTATTATTGAAATTGGTTCTAAATATAACATGAAAGATGCCAGTTACAAATGGCAATATACAGGACAGCTTGCAGAAATTAATAACCAATACCACTTTTACTCAATACCAATTGATGGTAATAATTCTTATATTCACTGATAATGCATTGTGTAAATGCAATGACTTATGATTATTAATGATCATAGGGTCATAACCAATGTCAACTGATATATAGGTATACCACCAAGAATTTGCCATGAGATGATCAGTAACTTGATTCTAATGATGGTGACAAATATGGTACTGATGATGGTGAAGATGATGACGAACTGCACCAGAAATAACCAATATTGACAAAATTTTGCTGCATCCATGGATAAAATGATGGTGATAAGAATTTACACTAAGGTTAACTACTTCATGTTGAAATTTCCACTGTAAATATTTCAGTATGTTGATAAGGTAGTGGAGAACCCAGTAGTATTTCTTCAAATTCCATGAAGAGAAATTAGGCTTCATTCAGCAGGGGCCTAAGGTGCATATGGTACACATTAATGATTTCTTTGAACAAGAAATTAAGAAAATTACAGGTTAAATCAGGGCCATAAGGACAGAAAAAAGGAGAAAATGCATGCATAGGGAATTTCTTAAATGCTGCAATATCAATGAGCGTGTGTTGCCAAGGTTCAGACCTTGGACCAAAATTCATGAGGGTAGTATACATAAAATTCATGGTTTGAATTTAATCTTGGGACTAAAAAACAAGAAACTTGCATATGCTTGTGTTATTGTGCATTCACTATTGAAAGTCTGCCGCCATACTAATAGGACCAGTCACATGCATTTCCGCGATCAAACTTTGCATTAATGCATGGAGCAGATTGAAACTTCCTTTCTGAATTCCAGTCCAAATGTTTTGCAAAGCTCAAATTCATCAAGAACTGTTATCTTTAAAAAAGGGGAAAAAAAAAGGAAAACTGCAAGGAAGGCCTTTGTGAATTCCCGCTGCAATGTTCAACGCAATCAAATTTGTCCTTAACTATCATCACAAATGACATAAACATTGTTAAGTACAAATTATTGTCTGAATGATTTAAATGGCTGCAGGATGAATGACTGCATGAACTGATGAAAAGATGGCAAGCAATAGCCACATGAAGGGACAGAGAGCGATACTGAAACTAGACAATGTATTGCCACTCCACGAAGGACACAAATTACCACACACAAGAGATTTCAGTCACAATGAAAAAGTACAGGATAAAATCCCCTCCCTCGGAAAATAAATTTAAAAAAGAAAGAGCGCAAAATATTCAGATTAAAATTTAGCATTGCAAAATTGCAAATATGAGAGCACAAGAATGCATGAGAGACAAGAAAAATATTCAGATTTTATCTCTGTTGATGATTTACTACTCTTAAAGACTGGCAGCTTCCCTGATATGTGTTGTCAATGATACCATCATACTGAATAAATCCACCAAGAATCACTTATGCTGATTCAGCATTAAGTCAGAAATTTAAAGCAGAACTAAAGTTGATAAACACTTTTGAGAGGAAGGTGTCTCAGTGTTGAGATCTCAGTATACTTACTGGCTTTTAGATTTTCTGAGGTGTCTAGTGTTAGAACAAATTCAGGCATGCAAAGAAATGTCAGAACATTAATGAAAAATACCAGCAAATATTTTCATTCTTTGGTCAGAATCATTATGCAATATTTGGTTAAGTGAGTGAATTACAAAAACATTCCTCTCTGAGCTTATCATATACAAGTGAAGATATTGCACCTTCAAATTTACATATTAATTTTATCAAGTTCCTTGCACTCACAATGCTCTTGTGATAGACAGTTACCTCTTTTAACCTATGCAGAGTTCTTGAAATTATCAGAGTAATATTGGAAAGATGTCTCTTTTCTTTTATAATCACATAGGACTCTACGTGGCATGTGTACAAAGCGATGGAGTCCTGAAAATCACACCATAGTTTGTTTGTTTTTTGGTCTAAATTTAATATTTGTTTCTTTTTGCTTTGGCATTAATGATATGTTTAAGTAATCATACTATGATAGTCTATGATATGCCTGATCACTCCTGCAGTCAAGTCTAAATACAATTGTACATGTATATTTCCCAAAGGCAGTGGTAACAAAATTGTCAACTACTTGCTAGAACTCACATGAAATATAAACAAATAAAATGCCTGGAGAAAGGTTTACATTAATCATTCCTTGCTTTGTTAGGCAAGCCTTAGGCAAGCTTTAATGCTGTCTGGAAAAATCTGTTGAAAAACAATTTCCCTTCCCCCTGCCCCAACAACCTAGCCACCCCAACCCCCCCCCCCCCCCCTTTCTCCGTCTATCTGTCTGTCAGTCAGTCTGTCTCTCACTAACTGGGTCTCACCTTTGGCCCGCCGTAACCTGGTGAGTTGGTGCTGGGGCAGCCCCGGGCTGCTTGGCACCAAGCTGTCTCTTGAGGTCATCGATCACCAGGTCCTTGTCGGCAAGCAGGGCCACCGTCCTCTCCCTCAGCTTCTGGATCTGCTGGTCGAGGTCCGCTGCTTTCAGCTGAAGTGAAGAAACGTTCCCAAGATCATGGATTAGAAGAGGAAAATGAAGAGTTTATCACAAAACGAGCTAACTCCACTGTTGTTAAGTTGAGAAATTTGCAATTAAAACCACTCAAAAACAAATGAAATGATAAGAAAATATGGGACAAGTTAATTATGACTTCAAGAACATTTATTTCTATGCTAGAAGTGAGGTATCACTGAAAAGGTATAATATTGCTTTATCTGACTATGGACATACTTTAAAATGTTTAAAAGGGCACTTAGTCCACTTTGTAATGAAACTCTTCAAATATAGTAAGTACTTTTCCAACCAGTATTGCACAAGCTTGTCGAGTATGGCTCCATGTCTTCATGATACAAATTATTTCTGCTTTTTCCCTGATCTACAAATTGAAATAACTTTTGAAAATCAAAGGAGAGCTTCCCACACACCTTATAGTCATTCTCAGCCTGGGCGAGGGAGCCCTTCTGTTTTTCCTTCATCTTAGCCACTCTCTCCTGAAAGTCCTCCACGGAGCGTTGGTGGGCCGCCTCCTCCTCGTCAAGCTGCTGGCGGAGGACCGAGACGCGTTCCCGCATCTCGGCCAGCTGGGTCTGGAGCTGCTCTATTTCCTTGTTATTGGACGAGTCCTGAGGATGACAGAGAAAAAGTCGGCTTCGCATTCTTCTCTGACTGCTCCTAAAAGTCTTTTGACCCCTTTGAAGACGAGTCACATGTATACTAAGTATTCGGGCAGGTGTCTAGGGGATATGTGTGTTATAGCAAAATCAGTCTTCAACGGGTAAAGTGTAATTCCATTCCACATATCTGTTATCTTTAAAAGAGTGGGAGGCACAGGTATTCATGGGTGGTCTGATCTAATCCATCTTCATTCACTGTCTACTGGAGTGCATTCAAAAACTGCAAATTGTGCCCTTCAGCAAATATGTGCATTAAAGTGTATGCTCATCAGTAATGGTCGACTCCACTTGCCATTCTTTGGCAGTGAGTGAGCCCTTACCCTGACTGTCCTGTTCTTCAGGACGTTCTGTGCCCGTGTCTTATAGGCCTCAAACTCTTCTTTTAGTTGCTTCAGCTCCTGCTGGCAGGGGCTGTGATTCGGGTCACCATCACGGCTCGTCTCATCATCCACGCTGCAGACATCTGCAGAAAAAAAACCAAACACGCAAACAATTTTATCCCCAAGTTGAATCATCCTACAGGTTTATGCCAGCTTTAAGTGTGTGCGTGTATGTCACACAAACAAACACACTGCTACAGCTTCTGACCATCCGAGCATTGAGAATTTAGCATTTCTGGGACGAACACTGAACTGGGGCTTTCTATACAACTGTAGCTCAGTCGGAACAGCACCGGGCTAGCAATCCACAGATTTCAGGTTCGAATTCCAATGGAATCCCATTTTCTTCGCTCATTTTTCTACCAAAGATAAAGTAAAAAGAAAGACGCCATTTGAACTCGCCCCAGGGCACTAACTTCACAGAAAGTCATTCAAGTCAACTTCTTGAATGATATGCTATAAGAAATCATTTCTTCAGGATCCCAAGGAGTACGGGAAAACCCTTGCAAATTTCCTTTCTACTAGTTGCATAGTCAGGCAAGCCAGTTGTAAAAAAAAGTAAGAAAAAAAATGATGGTTGTTTGAGGAGCAAAAAGGACAAGCTGCTACAAAGAGAAGACACAACCTAGTACTGACATATTTGCGGTGTGCTTCTTGTAAAATATGCACACCATTCCTTTCACTGTAAAGATATTAGAAGCAATATTTACTTTGGCTGTTCTGTCCAGAGCAAAGGTCAAATTGTTAACCTCACAAGTTGAATGAAAATGAGCAAACCAAGTTGGACTCTATACATGGAGTGACAATTTCTTTGCTCATTTTCATCCACGTCATATTATATTCGTCATCAGTTTCCTTATATGCTCATACCTCATGGGTTAAAGAACTTCAACATCTTCAGCAGGAGGTTTAGTGACATCATTACTAGAATAAGTCTAAAGGTATGTAGAAATCATCATAGCACATCTAACAAATAACAACAAAGTTCATATTTGGGAGGTCTGCCTATTGTAACGTACTGTACACGCCATATATTTAGCGAGTCTAAATTTTCGGGAATCGGGACTTCTTGACGATTTCGCCAGAGGTTAAAATTTGCAAGCATGGAGTACTGTATTGAACGGAGGAAGTGCGTCACATTCATATTGAGATCAGAGTCATTATTTTAGCGTGACTTTTAATTTTCCGAATAGCATCTGACTTGCGAAATTCACAAAAATAAAAACCTCACGAAATATACGAAAATACAGTAGATACTTGATAAAACGTGCCAAATCCGAATGGAGTGACACGGTGTGTGGGCGTGTCCAACTCACCGTCAATGTCTACCGGTTTTTCTGCCTTCTGACTGGCCAACTTGAGGAGTCCCTTAAGTTTCGTGATTCTCTCTTTAATCTCCGCCACGGACAGATCGCTGTACGTTGTCTCCTCCTCCTCTATCATGGCCGATGACTTGTTTGCTGCCCTCGCGAGGGCCGTGTTCTCCAGGTCTAGCTGCATGATTCTCTCCTTGAGTCGTCTTTGAGAGATAGAGAGAGGGATGGTCATAGGTGGTTAATTCTGAAGGATACAACCACTTTCCAAGGTCTCTTTACAATGAGGGTCGTAGTTACTTCAGTGACTCAGTTAACAATAATGAGCCAAAACAAGCATCACAAACCAAAAGCTTCTGACATCAATGTACTACAGTACCTTTGATAATTTCAATTTTCAAGACTTACACTGTTGCATCATGATAATCAAAATTGCTTATGTATTAACCCTAAAAAGACTGGGCTATTTTGGTAGCTCGAAAGACTGGGGGGGGGGGGGGGCCTCAAGGGCCCCCCCAAGATCTCGGCCGTGGATTGCGCGATCACCGCGGAACTTTTGCACAATGGTAGTGTGCGATGTAATCTACAAGATCGTGTTTTTTAAATTTTAGAAAATAGTCTTCTTTTATTTTATTTTGATTAATTATGATAATCTATGCGAGAAATCAGAATCTTTCATCTAAATCAGTAAATAAAGCTCGAAAAGTGCTCATTTTTGGTATAATTATTCTTTGTGGCATTCTTAGCAAATGTACTTGAAAAAAAATTCGGTATCAAAATTAATTTCTTATTTATTACATTGTTTCATGAATTTCTTATGTATTTCTTTGTTTTTTCGACCTTTTGTTTTTGTTGTTTTTTGTAACAAAATTTGTCACAGACACTTTTTGAAGCATAATACTCCTAAAACAAACTAATTTTAGCCATTGAGAGTAAAAATAAGCATATTTATATGAACCATGCGAAAAAACTCAATTTGCATTGACTTTGTTCACAAAATCACATTTTTTAGCCATTTTTGGCCTCACGTGCATGTACAAAAAGTCATGTAACTTCAGAACCGTACCCCTAGGCATCACAAATTTGGTGTCAAAATGTGCGGGAAACTCAAAAGAAAAAAAGTCATGGAGCATCGCGGCGAGAGCATTGCGTGTTGCAGAGTAATTGTGCGAAATGTCGAGGGGGGGGGGCCTCCGAGGCCCCCCCCAGTGCAGTTAGGGTTAAATGCCATCAAATGACCTTTCACACTAACATTTCTAACAATAGCTTCATACACATTTTCAGGACCAAACAAGTTTGACTCTTAGGAGAACTTCTGTGTGAGATATCAAAACAAGGTGGTGGGCTCATGGAGGATAACCCTAAATCTCCACACAGCGTGTGTTTGATAGATACCCCCATCTCCCCCTGCCCCATCCCCACTTAGTTTAACTTTACTTTCTTATATTAAAATAAAAACATATTATGTTAAATGTCATGTATTTCTGATGATGACTGCACCTATTAACCCTAACTAGGCCGGGGGGGGGGGGGTGGGGGGGGGGGGGGGCCTCCGAGGTCCCCCCCCCCTCGACGTTCCGCGCGATGTATCGCAATCGCAAAAAGCTATCGCCGCGACGTTTCATGACTTTTTCTTTTCGAGTCTCGCGCATCTTTTGACACCAAATTTGCGACGCCCGGGCGCGATTCCGAAGTTACGCATAAATATATACATGCATGTCAGGCCAAAAATTGCTCAAAAACGTGAATTCGTGTACAATTTCAATGCAAACTGTGCTTACAGGCAAATTTCATAAAAGCATGATTATTTGGGTGTTCTATTGATTAAAATCAATGAATAACATATTTTCATGTTCGGAGCGATGTCGCGGACAAATTTCATCGAAAAAACAATGAAAAACATAAAGTCGAAAAAACAAGGAAATACATAAGAAATTTTAAAAAACCAATAAAATACTTAAGAATTTTTTCTGATATCACAATTTTTTTTTAATTACATTTGCTAAGGACACTAAAAAGAATATTTACACAAAAAAATGTGCCTGTTTTGAGCTTTATTTTGTGATTTATACCAAATAGTCTGATTTCATGCATCATTATGCATAAATTAGCATAATTTAGCATAAATGATAATTTTTTGAAAAATTAACTTCAAGATATTTTAGATTACATCATAGGCAAGGTGTGTGCCAATTTTTGTCGCGATTGCGCGGTCGACGGCCGAGATTTGGAGGAGGGCCTGGGAGGCCCCCCCCCCCCCCGGCTCTATCAACTACCTAAATAGCCCGGCCTAGTTAGGGTTAAAGGAGCACACGAGTGGTCTAACAAAAATGAAAATACATATATTGTACAACCTTAAATTTTTGGCGTACCTATATTTTTGCGAATTGCTGCATGTCTGGAATTTTCACGCAGTTTTATTTTGTGGTTGCGAGGGTCTGTTCATTACTTCACCTTTCATGACATAAATAAGAACGCGTGACAAGCCACTACACTACTACTAAGACCCCGTTTACAGTGCGGGGCTGGGCCGAGCCGCGACCGAGCCCAACCTCAATTGCAGGGCCGAGCCCTGCAGTTTTGTCCGTTTACACTGCCGGGCTCGGCCCGCGCTTTTAATTCAAACCTTTCAATATTTTGTCATAGTGGCGCTCTGCTTGT
The DNA here is from genome assembly GCF_040938485.1 of Diadema antillarum. Lineage (NCBI taxonomy): Eukaryota > Metazoa > Echinodermata > Echinoidea > Diadematoida > Diadematidae > Diadema > Diadema antillarum. The sequence continues at coordinate 20,433 of NW_027271743.1, forward strand.
AAATAAACGCAGTTTGGTATAGTCTGGTTTTCAGACCCTTTGCCAACTAGATTCCGTGGCGACGAAGTCGCCGTTCGGGCAAAGGCCTTTGGCCGAAGGAAAAATCCTTTGCAGGACAAAACCATCTTAAACTATACTAGTTTTAGACGTTGAGGGGGTTAATTCCTGAATAGTGAAATAGTACGGCCAGAGGGTTTGGAAGCCAGACTAAAATTGGCCGCGCATTTGGTGCAGTTTGCGTTTACACTGAGAAAAGGCCGGGCTCGGCCGCGGCTCAACCGCGGCTGAGACCACCTCCAGAGCGTGGCCAAATGCGCGGCAATTTTGGCCCCGCATTTGGCCTTTTGTGCGTTTACAATGAAATGAAGGCGGGCTCGGCCGCGGCCGAGCCTGGCACTGTAAACAGGGTCTAAATGTTTTTCTTTCTTGTCCGTAAGTAAGGAGTGTGTTCTGCATTCAAAGTTCTGTATAAGCTTGTTGTTATGCCCCAGATATCATACATCATGCGCTGGTATGGCTTAATTCTATGTTCGAATTATATATTCGTGTATTGTTGTTTTTGTGCACTTTTATATTCATGCGGTATTATTTTCGTGTTTCAAAGACGATTCGCCAATCCACCACAAAAATTCCATTTCTACAAATCTCAACATTTTGAGAGAGAATTTGCAACTCACTGAATGGCAGTCTGGTCCTGTTTGGCGGCCACGGTCATAGCTGCCCACCGTCTCTGACAGCTCGGACAGCTTGGACTCCAGGTCGGCCACGCGTTGCTCCTCCACCGCCCGTGTCTTCTTCAACCGCTCCTCTGTCTCCCGAGCCTTCTGCTGCTCCAGCTCAATCTGCATCCTGTTGCTGGGCCTGGTGCAAGGATGATGCGAGAGGTCCACAGTTACAGATTGTAAGTTACCAACGAAAGGGTGATTGGTAAGGTTGAAATGTCAGACAGAGGTTAAGTTTAACCACTTACAGATTAACGGTCAAATGTTACATTTTAAGGAGGTCCAAAGTTAAACAGGTTAAAGGCTAAAGCTTTGGACATCCAAAATCTGCAAAAGATCATGTGAAAATTGTACGAAAATTTGGCACATATGATAAAAAAAAAACAGGTTTGTTTAATTACCTAACATGCACTGCCAATTAACAAATTAGTTAAAAATTTTGTATTCTGCAGGCTTTTGTACAAATCTGCAAGCAACAAAAATATGCACAAACAAGAAAGGGTTTTGATGAAAGATACTTTTATACTTATCCTGTTGAACCCCGACAGTGAATAGTAAGAATTCTGATGTGCTTTCTACCACTTGATGAGATGAAATGGTATGTAAATGAAGAGTTTTTATTGCAAAATGAGTGAACTCCATTCTTCTTAATGAGATATTTGTGATCAAAGCTGCTAAAAAAAATAATAATAAAAAAATAAATAATAATAATAATAATAATAATAATAATAATGAGATATGGCATATTCTTAATATCATGACTTCAATATTCTTTGTTGTGAAAGAAATGAGTTATCACTGGAAAGGATTAATTTTGCTCTGCCTGATGACATATATATTTTTAAAATGTTGTTAAATGGCACTTGCCCGATTTTACGATCAAACTCTTCGATTGCAGTTGAGTGGAATGAATTAATGAAACATGTGCCAAAATCAGGGGCGGATCCAGGAATTTTGTAAAAGGGGGGGGGGGGGCAAAAATATTTCTAGTGCCACTTCTGGGTTTCATCAGCTGACAAGCAGGGGAAAAAAAAGAAAAAAGGTTTCAACGCAATTTACTGGTGCCACTACAATCGGTTAACAAAGATGGTTTCTTTGAAAAATTCAAGGGGGCGCATGCATTTCTTTTTATTTCTTTTGTTTTAACAAAAAACTGGATCCACCACTGACGATGAAAGTAAAAGCTCTTCCCAGAAAAGGCAAGCATGGACTCTCACCTTCATCTCGGCCATCTCCTCCTGGAGCCGGAGGAGGAGGGGAGGAGGCTTCCTAGCCGCCTCCTCAGCTGACAGCAGCTGGTTTCTGACCACGCCCAGTTCCTTGGACAGCCTCTCTATGTGCCCCTCGTATTCACTGGATCTGGGGGAGTGTGATGTCGATGTGAGAACAGTTCCAAGTTATGTACATTATCCTTGCTTTGGTGATGAAAATGTAAAATGAGAAAAAGACTCAACAATATAATTATGCTATGAATGGTTGCTGAAATGGCTTATAATAAGTATGAGGTACACATGGAAAATAAGCGGAGTGGAAATTTTCACAAATTTTGCTTGACAGGAAACTAGTGTGAAAAATAAAAACACACATTTCTCTTTTGTTATGTTTTGGCTATGTTTTGATACTGCAGAGTCAGGAATGTGCAATTCATCTTACCCAGCCTAGCTTGAAAGATTACTCGCACTAAAATTTTCACTTTTACAGCAGTTTTATGCCAGCAAGATTTAGGCAGGTAGTAAAAATTCTTTGAGAAGAGTCAACTCAAGTGAATTTGTCAAGTTCAAGTACTGGACTAGACATACTATTAAACCCTTACTGTACTGGGCTATTTGGCTCCATGAAAATACTAGGGGGGGGGGGGGGGCTGGGAGGCCCCCCCCCCCCATTGATCTCGGAAACGCGATGTCCGATGAACTTGAAAATTTGCATGCTGATAGATCTTCGCGTGCTGAATCTGATGGTGTAATTCATTTTAATCAATTATGCAAAATTTTTGCATAATTAGCTAATTAATTATTCATAATGCGTATTTTATGCATTTGGGGGATATTTTCATAATTTCAGCCTAAACAAGTACAAAATTCCATGAAAACTGTGTAATAATGAAGAATAATGTTTCCCAAATGTGAAATAAATCAGAGAGAGCAAAAAAAAATGACAAAAAACAACTTTTTTGTTGTTTTGCATTGTTTTTATTTATGTTTTCTCTTGTTTTATATTCCTTATGTATATCATTGTTTCTAAACTTTGCCCAATTCATTTCAGAACAATATAGAAGCATGAACCAAGTGGAAAACCAATTCCTGAGCAAAATTTATAAAGTAATGCAAGCCATGGTCCATGGACAGTATGTAACTGAACACAAATATATGCAGCGGTTAGCCTTTTTAATGACATGTGTATACTAATTGGCCCATAACACCCCTAGGTAGGTCTGATATGGACAAATATGTTATCAAAATGTGCGCTAGACTTCAGGGGAAAAAGTCTTGAAGCGAGAATCCGAAATTCCCAGCGGTCGCGATGCAATCGCCAAAAGTATGGAGGGGGGGGGGGGGCCTCCCAGGCCCCCCCCCCAGTGCAGTTAGGGTTAACCCTATTTTAACTGGGCTATTTGAGACCATTAATTAACTGCCCCCCCCCTTTTGTTGTCTTCTTTGTACAGTACTGATGAGTGATGCCTGGTTGATACAGTTTGCTGAGTATTGCTAGTCACATAATTGAATTCATGATCTAGAACCACACTAACAGAATAAGAAAGAAGTAATGTCCTTTTTCAAGAGGAAATTAGCAATATTTCTCACCTTTCTAATTAGCTAAGGTATACATTGCATTTGTGTAATGGGAGGCAAAGTTTTTATGAGTTGTCAATTTCACAAATATAAAAAATTGCAAATTAAACCCGCAAAAATAGCAAAAAAAAAAGAAAAAAAAAACCACTACATGGCTGTACACAATGCAATATATAAAGATACAAGTAGTCTTCCATTTTGAGGAGTTAATATTGCACAGATTTGATATGAAATTTTCAGTCATTTTTTTACACCTAATTGTAGTCTTTTGTTTCGCCACAGTCTCACTCTTTGCGCACTATTCTCGTTCATGTTTTGCGATTTTAATTTGTTTTTGCAAACTTGATGACACAAGAGAGACCCTGATGAAATTATGTCAGTATATCAGGCCAAACCTATAGCATTTGAAGCTTGCTGGATGACTATTTGGTAAAATAACATCTTTCATTTTCCCAGACAAACATATTGTGCTAGAAGACATGATGAGCTAGCCCCAAATCAATTTGATTGCGAAGCAACAAACACTAAAACACTTTTGATGCTCGTTGGAAGTCTTGAATTCAGCAAAACTTTTGGTGTGCCTACTCACTTGTCTGGGGCGGCCCTCAGTCTCATAATTATGTCTTCCAAATCAAAGACCTGTAGGGAAAGAACATCAAATACAACAGCCATAAGAATATATGTGGAAACCGTGTTAAGAAACATTTTCCCCTCCTCAAGAAAGTTTCATGGAGGTGACTTGAAAAGGATTTTAACCCTAAAGGGGCTGGAAAAGGGGGGGGGGGCAAATCGCACGTTCTGCGCATAACGCTACTATTAAAGCCATAACAATTTTTGTAATTGCATGTCACCACAAAACGGGCACGGTTTGGTGATTTTGAGTACATTTCCTATGGAAAGCAGTGTTCTGTTTTGAAAATCACAGAAACCTGACAATTTTTCCTATCTATCAGTAACAATTTTCAATGAAAAAACAAAGGAAAGCAAAATTTATAAACAGAAGAATACATAACAATTTCAGGAAAAAAAAAAGAATTAAAATGACTGTTGAAAGCTATTATGATGTACTTTTTGTTGAATATGTATGTTAAAACAGATAATTAACAACAAAATTAGACTCTCAATGATTTTCATAAGTGTTTAACTGGCCAAAAGTAGGATCTTGGGCTTTATTTGCATGAAATAAGAAATGGATGATTTTCGAAAAATTGAATGACACATTCTTGTAGATTACGCGCGATTTAGATTTAATAGCATAGTCAATAAAGGACAGTCTGATTTGGGTCAATAGGCAGTCACAGATTACCTCTGTGGCTTCTGGGGTTTTTTTTTTGGGGGGGGGGGGGGAAGGATGTTAAAAAAGCACTTTTAGAACAGATTGAAGAAAGTACCCAATTTGTAAGCCAATATTTTAAAAAAATAAATGTCTGACACAAAAATATCCTAGCGCAACAGGGTGACTCATTGCTTTCAGTGATCATCTTTTTAGAACAGGTCTGCGACAGACTTTGTGCATTCATGCATGTCAGGGGGAAAGAAGAAATTCTGTTCACTGAATGCCATGGGAGGGGAACAAAAGGGGGGCAAAAGCACACCAACCTTGTTCTCCTGCCGTTCCTTCTCGGCCCTCTCCCTGGAAACGAGGGCTTGGAGCTCCCTCATCATGGCAGCGTGGTTCAGCTGCTCCGCCTCCAGCTCCTGCTGCTGGGCTCGCAGTTTGGCCCTCGCCTGTGCCACGCCCAGACAAACAGTAGAGAAAAAAGATAGATAAACAGCACATCATTTCATTTATACTAACTGCATGGTTACTTGCATGGTAACATTTGTTTACGAGCAGCTCTATTCTCCCATTCCTAGTCAACCTGGTACATTTTGTTTTGTTTGCCTTGCTCTGTTTTTTTTTTCTTCTGTTTTTGTTCTTGTCTTTTTTATTTCTAAATTCATTTATACATCAGATTAGAGGAATGCATTACAGGTTCTGGCGTGGTTGACCACTCTTACGCATCGGAGTGAACTAGGTCTCTTGAGATTAAGAAATCTGCTTGATGCACAGAGCCAAATTGTCCAAAAGATGCATCCCTAGAAAAAAAAAAAAAAATAAAGTGGGAGGACGGTTCACTGATGACAGACCTGAGGATCCTTCATGAAAAGTAAAACCAAAAATAACAAAAACAGCTAAAAAGTTACAGAAAGCCACACGTAGGTGCCTTCAATATTTGACACACAAACTGTATGCCAAAAACTCGAACAACAATAACACAAACAACTTCATTTTAGATGACCAAAGATCCAAGAGACTCCGACCCTGCGCATCTAGCAAAACTGGAGACTCTGATCTTGAAAACATGTCCACAATATTGTTTGGATGTAGCACACGTCACTAGCAAGAAGCCTGGAAGTCCCTTGGGTAACAGATGCTCCCTGGTGCTATTTTAGCCTCATCTTGAAACATATGACAAAAACTAAAGTTGGGCAGGAGAAAGTTAGAAAATTATACATCTTAGGCGGGGAAAAACACAGTGAGAGAGGGAGGAATTTCAAAATCAAGAGAGGGATTTTTCAGGAAATGGCCTCAAAGCGAAGATCTCCTGCCGAAAGCGGGAGAGTTGGAATCTCTGAGATTCCTTCCTCTCAGTGTTAGTCTTTGGTCCTGTAATATTTTTTTACCCCTTGTGGTATATTTTACAATGTGTTGCAGCTAGCTTGACAATATGGTGTTTGGGTTTCTTTTCAATGCCTGATTCTCCACCACGCATTAAGGAAGGGAGCACTGCCACCCTGTTTGAGGTTTTTCCTGCCTCCATTTTCTTTTCATCAATGTATTATCGAAATATTTTTTTCCTCAAATCCATTTCAACCATAGCTATTTCGTAGTTGCACATGTCATCTGGAGAAACTCTATGAAATATGTGATATGAGCTGACCCCCAAATTTTGCTGATCACATATTATTCACTTTTCACTAAGTAGGTTTAGATTTTGTTTCTACTCTTTTCGAAAACACACACACAGTCACAAAGAAACAGACACACATTCATTAATTTCTACAATTGTATTAACGGTGTCTCACATCAATAAGACATGATTTTCTTCTTCTTGTTGTTGTTGTTTTTTTTTATTTCTTGGTGTTGTTTCGTTAATTGGGTATTATCTTGTCTGGATGACATCCCCTTCCTATCCTCACTGGACCCTAACAGCAGTGAATAGATAACAGGTAGGCACCCCTTACCTCAGCTAGATGCTGTGTGAGTGTCTCTGCATTCTGCTGCAGGTTGTCCCTTTCGTCTTTCAACTTCTGCTGCGCCTCCTGCTGGTCTTGCTGCAACGTGGCAACCGCATAGATGGAAAGAAAAGTGACAAGAAATCATCAATTATACCACTAGTAATCCCACCTTTTTGCAGTATCACTTTTTGACACAGGATGGCCCACAAGTTTGGGTCTGTACATATTTGTAACTCTCATGGTTACCAGCCAATCATATTGAAAGTTTTGTCCAGGGCCTAAATGAATCATTGTTTTGTTATTGTTCTTGGTGGTGGTAGTGTTGGTGGTGCCATCTTTTTATTTTGTTTGACAGTTTTTTCATCGCTGATAAACCTTGACGAGTCTCTACTAGCTTCTAAATTCAACTGAAAACAGAAATCCTCAATCTTATTCACTCTGAGTAACCGCACATCAGTCAATTTGCGATTCTTTTTACAGACAATGAAGGATCGTGTCAAAAAGGTACCACGTGTCAACATATCATAGCACATAGTATGCACATTGGGGGTACTAGATATAAGGTCTTAGTCTTGAAACAAGACAAATAAAATCATCATTAGCAAACTATCATGTATGCCAAATATGTTCCACTGTCAGAGTGTTTGACATGGCATTACACGCTACCTATTTTGTCTATGATGGGATAGCAAACTTTGAGGCCGGTCTTCAACATACTCGCATCTTCTTCTTGTCGTCTTGAAAGTTTGCCTCCATCTTGGATTTCTGCTCGGTGACGGTCGCCAGCGACAACGTCAGCGTGGCTATCTGCTGCCTCAACTGGGCCGCTTCCCCCGACGTCACATCTCCTTTTGCCTCCCGCTCTTCATCACCCTGGAAACGAACAAATAAACAAAAAGCAGAGTGAATAGCTGGTAACTGAAGTGCTCTTTTGTCAAAACCTTGTAAGCTGCAAACAGCCCTGGGGGGTGTTTCATAAAGCTGTTCGTTAAGTTACGAACAACTTACGAGCGACTGGTGATCAGTTCTTGTGCTGAATTATGGAAATTCTGATAAGTATAGCATATCGAACTGATCACCAGTCGCTCGTAAGTTGTTCATAACTTTATGAACAACTTTATGAAATAGGGCCCCGGCATTATTTTTCTTCATATTACTATTTAACCACAACTTTCACTCCTTCACATAAATCAATACTGTACTTTCTGCTTAATTGCAAAGGAGTTTAAGAGCTATGCTAGCAGATTTTTCCAACAAACCAAAGTACTAATTTAAATGACAATTATAGGAAGTGTTTCATTTTCTAATAAAAAAGTCAGGGCTCAACACTAACTTTTTTATTCTCTGGTGGCCCATTTGGGCCACTAAAATCTTTGAATGTAAATTTTGGTGGCCCGAAAGAGAAATGTAGTGGCCCAAAAATGGTAGGAAATATATATCTATTTTGAACTTCAGCTGCCTGATTGGGCCACCAAAAGATAGCTTTTTTGATAACTTGGTGGCCCGTCATGTATTTTCAGTCGCCCCTGGCCATCAGGGTACCACTAATGTCGGGCCCTGCCCAAGGTAACGCCATTCTTGAAATGTAATCCTGTTTGCTATTAAAAGGTCATCCATGTTTTCTCTCACCTTAGACTCTGCATCGCCCTCTCCGGCCCCTTCCGTCCTCTCCGCATCTGGCGCCTGGCGGCTGACGGTGCTCAGCGCCTTCACGCTCGCCTCTAACGCCTCCTTCTCCTTCACCAAACTCCGATACGCGACAGCGAGATCTGCGCAGCAGTTGCAAAGAAACAGTCACTCAGTGACACTTATTACCACTGGCTTCCACCACATAACCATTTATTATCTGACACTTGCATCAGAAATTTTCTCACACATTTGACTCAATTACTTGATATCAATACATAATCTTGTCATAAGAATAAATAATTTGTGTCAGTGTATTATAAGCCTACAATTCCTGCCTAAAACATTGTCTACATGGATCTCTCTCACTCTCTCTCTCTCTCTCTTTTGAACACGTCCTTTCACTTGCTTGCTTCTCTTTTTTTTCACTTTGATGTCAATATGATCGAGATACAAACACAGAAATATATGCATGTAATCCACACCAACAGATATGTACAATTTGTATTTTTCCATACAGATTAATACCAAGACACTATGTAAACAGTGCAGAGGATTTGAATTTCAACAAGTTTTCCTGAACAAATGTCAATCCTGTATTCATAATTAAATCTTCAATGCACACATCATCAATGTTTAATATACCGGCAATCACACATCACTGTCAACGTGTAATTGAAGATTAGAAAGGTGTAAATCTCACAAGTGGAACCCAAGGAACTTACCTCGCAGTCTTCCCTTATAGCGATCCAAATCCTCCTTCTGTTTCTCCACTGTCTCGAGGAGCTCCTTTCGACTGGATCTGTCCATCGTTGCCTTGGCGTCCAGTCAAGGCCAATGCATACTACAATGTACTTCTTTTAGGAATGAAATGAACCTGTAAGAATATCAGGAGTGAAGGGAGAATCAATTTTGTTTACATTTCTTCGTTTTGTTTCACAGTCAAAACAGACTCTGGGATCATTATCATTTATGATATTGGGTCTCTTACAATATTATCATTATCATTTGCAGGGCTGCCAACATATATTGACTAACAGGAGAGAATGAGATCTTGTGAGGGAGTGTTCCCCCTCGATCCCATAGCAGGGAGCTTAAATCGGGGCCATTTGCTGCATACTAAAGTGTATTTTTTTAGTACTCTTAAAAATGAGTATTTATGTTAAAATTAGTGATAAAATCTCTGTTGGCCACTTATAAGTTCTCCACTGGTGTGGTTAACCGGTAAGGTAAGATTGCATAGAAATGAATGCAAATTAATTGTGAAGTTGAACGTTCAAGCATGCAATATGCATAGGCCAGGCCATATGCATGGCGTAACGCTTTCACGTCACAGCACTTCAGTTTTTGGCTTTTGCCGGCTGGCCATGCATAGCATGTCCGTATAGGCCCTATCATGTAAAGTACATTTATGTACACAGCGCAACATTCACTGGTTGGGACAATGGTCGAACTTCCAGCGCGAGCGAACTTTTCTCACTACACAACCACATGACCGCCAATCAAATTGTTTTGTCCTTGATTGCACGGTAAACCAACCTATAGCAAAACTACAGAATGTGATTTAAATCAATACGGGGGAAATAAACTCAACTGCCCTAAAGCTTGATGCAGACTCAGAGATCCGTGGGGTTCTGCCCCTACAGGTGTATCATGAAATCAAAATGTCTGGGATTTTTGTGTGTGTGTGTGTGTGTCTGTGCGTGAGATGATGTAAGATCAGTGTGACAGCATAAGATTTGGTCAAAATGTGTGTAAGTCTCACAGTCAGCGTCCTAGAGTTGGCAGCCCTGCATTTGTGGTTGCTTTAAAATTGCCAACTTGGTACCACGCATCTTCAATGCGCGCTTGTGAATTCAGAGTAGACTCTATTTTCTTTTCAACACATGAGACTACAATTTCAGGCAAATTATGAGATATACTGTATCTTAAATATGTTGATAGAAAAACATTAGGGTGACGATGTGTTAGACACCCAATCATTTACTAGTTGTAGTACCAGTAGCTAATGATATTGTAAAGCAGTTCAGACTATTAAAAATCATCATTCCACATTTGAAATTCTGCTGAGGCGAGATTTTTATTGTTCTGTTGCTTTTGTTATTCCGCACTCTAGTGGTCTACACAACATGTAACGTTTGTTAGATCTACAAATACAGTAGAGGGTATAGTTCGAATAGACCAGCCTACCTGTTAAGTACACATGGTATCCTTGCAGTACAACATATTAGAGTCTAGTAATACAACTGTAGGTAGTTGTTTGGTTGAATATATTTGTAGAAAATCTTTAGGGGCCTGCATAGAGTCAGACTGTCTCTGTCATGATCTGATGATGAAAACCGTAGGCGTATTCAGGCATAAAAGCTTGCTAACAAAAACACAACGTAAATCTGAAATTTGGAGTTTGTAATCACTTCCTTATTTCTATTATGCAATTACATGATGAACAAACTCATCTAACTACCTAACATACGGAGATCTAACGTTAGGGTTGCGTTAACCCTGGGGCGTTCCTTGTTTGGCGTTCGGGCTGTGTTTCGCAGAATAGGGTTGCGTAAAGCGCTCGAGATTGGACTGAATTCAGTCAAGCTTGCCATGAAATGAAGTTGGTGTGTTTAATACTCCAGTTTACACAACACCCAGATTCGATTTCTTACTAATACTAGTCTAGATCTAAATTAAACCATCTTTTTGCATGAGACATTGTAGCAGTGTACACACTATCCGTTAGTCAGTGCTAGTACCACTAGTAGAGGGGTCTACGTTCGGTCTCTTTGTTAGGACAGAGTTATGTTTATAAATGCTTGACCGAAGGATGGTCTGTAGTACACTGTACATCTCATCAAGGAGGTTCGAGAAATGGAGTCACAACAGTCTTATTCGCTTTGATCCCATGCTCGAAGCCGCCACTCAAAAATATTAGAAGTAGGCCTACCAACGTACAGTTGTATGTGTCAAATTGGACCTGCCGCTCAGATGCGACTTTGACTCGTGTCTCATTGCATAATCACAAGCCGCTTTCCAAGGAAGATATGTCTTTGTGATGGTAATTACTTTTCGTTATCCCTACTTTATGATGGGTGGCAGACAATGGTAAAGGCACAGGCAGGGGTCAGAGGGGTGCGCGAATAGAAATTGCTCAAATATTGCTGAAAAAGATATCAAAATTACCCGACTGTACGTGTCTGTACGCTATTAATCTGACATATTAATTTACAATATAACGAACTATACTTGAAGATGATACCATATTAGTTTCATTTGGTGGAAATAAGGAGAAAAGTGATAAAACCGGCTTTCCATTACTACTCAGTTCGGGAAACCCACTCACAAGGGGGGGCCCTCCTTATAAGTAACCCGTCCCCCTTATAAGTAACCCCATCCCCCTTTTAAGTAACCCCCGGGGCACCCCTTATAAGGAGTCTCCACGCTTTTTTGCAATGCAACGCGAAAATGAAAGGACTGCGGCAATTCGCTTGATTATGTCCATAAAGCTTCACAAGTTTCCTAGTTACTCACGAAATTTGAGCAAAATCGGTTTGAGGCATCATATCTAAAATCATGGATTTAAATGCGATGTCAAACGACCCATGCGAATGCTGAAATGCGAGCGATTACTGGCGTGAGTGTCGCCAGGCGCGGCGCGCGGCAATGCTTGAGTGCAGACGTGGCGACTGAGTACGAAAGTCTCCGTACTCAGTCGCCACGTCTGCACTCAAGCATTGCCGCGCCGCCACGTCTGCACTCAAGCATTGCCGCGCCGCCGCGCCTGGCGACACTCACGCCAGTGATCGCTCGCATTTCAGCATTCGCATGGGTCGTTTGACATCGCATTTAAATCCATGATTTTAGATATGATGCCTCAAACCGATTTTGCTCAAATTTCGTGAGTAACTAGGAAACTTGTGAAGCTTTATGGACATAATCAAGCGAATTGCCGCAGTCCTTTCATTTTCGCATTGCATTGCAAAAAAGCGTGGAGACTCCTTATAAGGGGTGCCCCGGGGGTTACTTATAAGGGGGACGGGGTTACTTATAAGGGGGACGGGTTACTTATAAGGAGGGGCCCCCCTTGTGAGTGGGTTTCCCGAACTGTACTAGGCATTAGGGTAAAATTTCAAACACTTTCACAAAATACAGGTCAGATTTACATTTTTGTACATATTTTCGACGGAATTGACTTTTGTTTTATATGCTTTGATTAGGTAACGTTAAAATTTCATTGCATTTGTAAATGAGCAGCATATAGGCTTGACCGAAAGATTGGTCTGTATCTGTCCGTCGCGGAATGTTCCGCGGAGACTGCGTCTGGCTTCACGGATCCCCTCTGTATGCGGAGGACGGAGGACAGTGTTAATGGCAAAATATAAAAGAGTTCTCCGGACAGACGGATCCTTCTGTCTACATATATAGGCCTACCCGATATTATGTTAGCGTTAAAAATGAATCTTCAGATTGCTCAGAAAGATGGCGGCTTCAAGCATCGAACATCAAAGGCACAAATGCACCTGTGGAATTCTTTTGTCTACGTTAGTCTATCCATAGAAAACTGACAGCTCAGCTGATTGAATAATTATAGGGCACTCCATCTCTCCTCGAACCTCCTTGATCTTATCGTCGACGTCGGGGATAACCATTGATAACCTACGTAGTAGTAGGCCTAGACCACCTAACGTTATTTTAGAGTCTAACGTTAACAACAAATTATGTTAGTTAGACTTCTAACGTTACTACTAGTAGTACTAGTAGCCTAGTACTCGTTAGGCCTAATACATTAGCTAACGTTAGTCAGATAAATTCCGTGGAGACTGTGTAACAAGTGCAAGTTACGTCTGGCAAGCCGCAGACGGATTTTTCTGTCCAACAAGTTAAATTGACATACTTACAAAGCTTCAGACGAGATGGTATGCGTGGTTCAGCATAAATCGATGTAGACCCACTAAATAATTGTCATGTCTATTAAAGTCTCTGTAATCCGGAAATCTACACCTGTATTGTAACGTTAGGCGTCGTTTCTACCACGGGGCCATATTCAAGTCCACGTACGCAGCGCTTGATGAGGAGGATGTACCCACACCAGACAGCAGCAGCAGTGCCAGTAGTACAGTGCAGCTGTCGAGCTGTCTCGCGAGCGACTCGACAAGCCACGACGGCCACCCACGCAAACTGTTTCCTGTGTTTGGGTAGCCAGACAATCGATATCAAAACAATTCGACCACACGTATCTCCATCGACACCCCTTTGAAAACATTAATTTTTCCGCTGTCCAGCGCAGCGGTCATTTCTTGCTGAAAATTTTGCAAAAGAGACAGTGCTGAGTGCTCTTCATGACATAATTTTGAGCTATATTTGAATTATATATCAACATAGATTTATAAGATATTTCATACTTTAATGAATCACAAGGGAGCAAAAGATGCTTGGAACTTCACCATTTATGACTCTACCCTGGAAATAAAATTATGTATTATGGAATATAATTGAGCTACAGTTTTTTTTTTTGTAAGCGTTTAATAAAGTGTTTGATAACATACATGTCTTATTTATTTAATCAATACTTTGGTCATTTTTCGTAATTTCTTTGTTGTTGTTGTTATTTGCATTGTATTACATATGTATTTTCTCATTGTATTGTTACCATAGGAATTGTTGTAAAGCGCATAGAGACTTCTGAAGTCTCTATGAATGTTATTGGAAATTACAATTATTATTATTATCATTATCATTATATCTCTTGATTTAATGCCAACATCACACTAGAATTCATGATAAATGTGATTTGGCAAAGAACATTTATGGCACATAGCACTTTAACAGTGCAGTATGCTTGAGAAGACACCATTAAGTTCAAGTCATTCAAGGCACACTAGGATATATATATATATATATATATATATGTGTGTGTGTGTGTGTGCGTGTGTGTGTGTGTGTGTTTGTGTATACACACATACACACACACACACACACATATATATATATATATATATATATATATATATATATATATATATATATATATACATACATATATACCGTAGGTAGATAGATAGATAGATATACATATATACATGTATATATAATAATCAGGAAAAGATAGGCATAAAAGATACCAAATTTGATTATTATTTCTTAAATGGGAATGAAACAGTGAATGCTACAATATTAGTAGAAAATGAAAACAGTAGACAAATTGTTCAAAAGTTTGTGAATTTTTAGTTTCAATACCTCCATTGCTTGATGGGAAGACTATTATAATGTAAGAACACTAGACTAACCACTTTCAGAAAGCAGGGAATAGTAATCTTGTCATTTGCCAGTAACAAGTCAAGGAAATGTGTACTTTCGTAGCAGAATTTAAATTTTGTAGAATTCTCTCTACAGTTCTTAAGATCGTTGCTCTGCATTAAAATCAAAACCTGCTGATGCATTTTTAATTCTCAACCAGCAATGGAGTAACCCGAGACTTTGAAAATTCATAACTTTGATAGGATGGTCCGATTTTCCTTTTACTTCAATGATGTGTTCTACAGTCGACTTCTATTACAGTAAAACAAAGTCCTCGGGACTGGCAGTTTTCTTTCGTTTTTTTCAAAGTTTCGCTATAACTGAACAAATGAACAATACAAAATATAGAACTGGTAATATGGCCTGAATTTTTACTTTGTTGTATCTTGGAATTTCAACATAACTGTGTTCTTTACAACAGGAGTGCACTATACTACTGTAATAGTGGATATTTTTGCTCGACTAATTTTTCGCGGTCGGCTGGGTAAGAAGAGTTTCGCATGTTTTTAATTCCACAAAATCATAGGACATCAACTACTGAAACATATGGCAAGCAAAAATATTTTTGCGCGCTTTTTGTTTGTGTGCTTTTATTTTCGTGCTAGTTCTGGTTGTGCGAAATGCACGAAAATTTCAACACCACAAAAATTTCCACTTTTACAGTAACGTAATATTTCTGGATTCCATCAGTCTACATGTATGTTTGGGTTTCATTCCCAAAAAGTATGAAAAGTTATCATCAGTTCTCATCAAACTTCATGTAGTTGCTTGTGTGTTTGCAAGAAATACATGTACTGTACTACATGTACATCTTCTTGAGTACAATCATATTTATCCAGCACATTGTACGAAGGAGGAATGAAAAAAAGGGAAAAGGATTAAGAAAAAATGCTGAAGAAGAAACAGAAGATATGCAGTCATATACTCTTACACTCATACACTCATTACTCCTATTAATTGGATATGACACAGATGCACATTCTAATATAGATTATTTTTATTTACAGGTATTTGTACAAGTCTAAACATTTAAAAAAGTCATTCATTTCCAGGGTACATAGTCAAAATCATGAAGCTCAAAACAATGTGTTTATCTCCAAACACACAGTACTCCTTATCAAACACAGAGGCATGAAATATTATTGACACCACATTAAAAGTAGCAGCATTTGCCCACCGATTCTTGGACTTGAGGTAAAGATCTCTTTACCGAGTACGTTGTGCCAGTATGAAGGCATGCTTAAGGATTGTTCACATACAATTAGAGTTTCCCTATACAGTCAACTTCTAGCTGGTATGAAGTCCTCGGGACCAGTAGTCTTCTTTCGTTATGTTGAAATTTTGTTATAACTGAACAAATAAACAATGAAAAATATAGAGGTGCAAACGTTGGGGCCTGAATTTTTACTTCTGGATCCTTGTATCCGGAATTTTGTCATAACTGTGTCTGTTTTAATGGGAGTGCACTGTAAATTCTTGACATATGCGTGACAAATCTGATCTGTGCATCACATTGTGAATTCACAAACAGTAGTGTATGAGTGAGTGAATGTGCATGCGCGTGTGTGTGGGTGGGCGTGATTATTGTTTATTGTTTATTTTTGCTCTCTGAAAATTAAGGCACATACCTTCTTCTTCTTCTTCTACTTGAAGAAGGCACGTACCAAAAATAAAAGCCGTGAAGTTTTAACAAACTTTGCTAGGAAATCTGTTTTTGGATTTTAGATAAAGACCATCACTCAGTACATTGTGTCATGGGTCCTATTCAACCACAAATCAAATTCCCATAATTAGTTGACATTTTGTATGAATACCAGTAGTTAATAATAATAATAATAATAATAATAATAATAATAATAATAATAATAATAATAATATAATAATAATAATAATAATAATAATAATAATAATAATAATTATAATAATAATAATGATAATAATTATAATAATAATAATAATAATAATAATAATAATAATAATAATAATAATAACAAGGAAAAGTGGAAATTACGCGGTGCGTAACATATGTCCCCGCCGGAAGTAGCATTTTGTAACAAAATGTGCAATATAGGTAAAAAATCAAGGTCAAAGGTCAAAGAAGTCAAAGGTCAAAATTCTGTGGAGAAGTTTTGAAGCCCTCACCTAGTGCCATCACATAAAGCAAATGGAATTGAAATTGGGTTAGAAATGGCGAAGGAGTAGCATTTTGTAGCCAATGTACAATATAGGTCAAAAATCAAGGTCAAAGGTCAAAGAAGACAAAGGTCAAAATTCTGTGTAGAAGTTTTGAAGCCCTCACCTAGTGCTATCACATAAAGCAAACGGAATCGAAATCGGGTTAGAAATGGCACAGGAGTAGCATTCTGTAGCAAAATGCACAATATAGGTCAAAAATCAAGGTCAAAGGTCAAAGAAGTCAAAGGTCAAAATTCTGTGTAGAAGTTTTGAAGCCCTCAACTAGTGCCATCATATAAAGCAAACGGAATCGAAATCGGGTTAAAAATGGCGAAGGAGTAGCATTTCGTAGCAAAATGTACAATATAGGTCAAAAATCAAGGTCAAAGGTCAAAGAAGTCAAAGGTCAAAATTCTGTGTAGAAGTTTTGAAGCCCTCACCTAGTGCCATCACATAAAGCAAACGGAATCGAAATCGGGTTAGAAATGGCGAAGGAGTAGCATTTTGTAGCAAAATGTACAATATAGGTCAAAAAATCAAGGTCAAAGGTCAAAGAAGTCAAAGGTCAAAATTCTGTGTAGAAGTTTTGAAGCCCTCACCTAGTGCCATCACATAAAGCAAACGGAATCGAAATCGGGTTAGAAATGGCGAAGGAGTAGCATTTTGTAGCAAAATGTACAATATAGGTCAAAGGTCAAGGTCAAAGGTCACGACTGAAATTCTGTGTAGAAGTTTCAAAGCTCCCATGTAGTGCTATCATATAAAGCAAACAGAATCAAAATTGGCTCATAAATGACAGAGAAGTAGCAAATTGAAGATTTTGATCACACACGGACGCACACACGGACACACGGACACACGGACGGACGGACGGACGGACACACGGACACACACACGTACGGAGCCCGTTTCATAGTCCCCTGCTCGAACTCGTTCGGCGGGGACAATAATAATAATAATAATGATAACTGATACAAAGAAAAAGCTTTCACAAGATTTAAGCACCTGATCACTAGCATAGATTTTTCTCTTCCCCACTGGCTAGCTGCAAGGATTAAGGAACTACAGCTGTGTCCCACACTTTATACAAATCACTCTTTCGTACATCTTACCCCAACATGAATGAAAAGTGACTTGGATGTTTATATACAAATCTTGACTAGAGTGGTGTTTGCAGATAACCAAAAGCTAGCAATCAAGTTATACTTCTGAGGGAAATTATACAAACCTGGCTAAATTAGTGAAAATGTCAACAAACACGGGCATGGAAGAAAGCTGCTGAATGCAGCTTTTTGAATTCTGATAAACATTGAGGGAGATGATGCAAAATGGACTTTGGTGACAGTCACATCAAATGTACTTTTGACTTTATAACTATAACTGAAAAAGCAGGATTTGGGAGTTATCACTGCCAAAGTTTGTGCCCTACAACCATTTGCCATTCTGAATAATGTTTTACTACTTTGGCTGTCATAGGGGAATGGATCTCACAGATGGTCCATGGGACTTGAAGACTTCGGGAACGGAGGTACACATTTGTACCGGTGTAATGTTCTATTGACTCTAATAAAATTCTGAATTGCTTTACCAGGTTAACTGTAATGGTATAGCATCAGTTTCATGAAGCCTTCCCCCCAGTCACTCGTCCTGCACCTTTTCATTGTTGCCCAATGGTTCACTCCTTGCCATTTGCAATTTTGAAGACTGTTTTACTGCTTCGGCTGTCACCAAGGAATCCCAGGTGGATCCCTTTGAAGGTCCATAGGACTTTGGGAGACACCAGCTTCATGTTCTATTGCTTCTCACAGAAAGTCTGGTGGGCTTTTATTCGTAAAATGTCAGTCTCACATAGACTTCCACACCAGTCACTACTCCTACACCTTTGCATTGCTGTGCAGTGGTTTGATCCTTGCAAATTTTGACAGTCCTAGTCGAATGCCTGGACCGGGTGAGACTAGCCTGACTCCACCAAGCGGGTTGTTCCCTGAAGCTGTAAATCACAAAATAAATCAAACAAATAGTGATTGACAGACAACAAGTTTATCAGAGCATACATTGACTCTAGCACTCACAACAGAGGTAATGTTGACTTCACAAAATATGGTGTTCCCGAGAAAAACATACATCACTTGTATCACCGATGTGTTGGCTCAGTGAGTATAGCGGCTGCCCACACAATCGAGAGGTCGTGGGTTCAAACCCCGGCTACGTCATACCAAAAGACGTTAAAAGATGGGAGTTGCTGCTACCTTGTTTGCCGTTCAACAGTTGAAAAGGTGAGAGCAACGTCGATCTGGCGCTGCTCAGTGGCTGCCGGGCCCACGATCAATTGGGCAAAAAGAATTTCCATTCTCGGACAATAAAATTTGGAGTTTATATCCAAAACAATTATTATTATTATCATACATTTTGATGAATACTAAAGTATGCAGTTAATCATCAACATAAGTTATGCTTAAATAAAGGACACGCAGATAAATGTGTGATCTTGTTGCTTGCACTTTTATTACACTTCATTTTTAAAGATTAGTAATGTTTTCAATAAAGCATAACCACAAGAAGTTATATCTTGGAAATATCCCAAATAAAGAATGGGACAGGACATTGCCTCAAGTGATACAACTATGTGTACATTAATAAATAAACATATCAATTCCAGTGCAACACTTGAGTGTACACTGTGGTAGAGAGTTCTTTACTTCCATTACATACCACGGTAAGATGGAAAAAAGTTCCCTCAGAACAGAATAAACTCTACTCTTCCGTATTGGGTGGGTTTTTAAAAGTGTTTCCCTGAATACTGACACTAATGCAATGCCACTTAAATAGAGTTTTATGCTGATTTTGATGTTTGCATTTATTATTTCATATCACAATGTTGAAGTATGGAGAGCAATTTCTGTATATCAACAAAAAAAGAATTAGACAAAGCATGGCAAAGTATGTGCTCAAGTACATCTTTAAATTCGCACGCTTGCCTTTTCTTTATATTTTATTGCAACATTGGGCAACAACACAACAAGGACAAAATATTCCCCCTCCTTTCTGCAATAAATGCTTTTCTCACATGGAGCCATACAAGGTACTTTTTTTTTTTTTTTTTGGGGGGGGGGGGAAGGATTGCAGTTCCCAACAATTTTGTTAGTGATTACATTTGCGATCGTGGAACACAGTATCATTGTGCATCATGTTCATGTACAGTGTACTGCGCATCAGTACAGGTACGTGTGCACGTTGCATTCATGTCGGGATCAGAGTAAATATTTTTGTGCTTCATAAAATTCACGAAAATAAAAACCCCATGAAACATATCAATGGCATATGCAAAAAAGGCTTAACATGTTCCTTCCACTATTCTAAGAGAACCTTTAATGCCCCCCAAAGGATTCTTTTTTCCCGTCAACCAAAAACAAAACGCATTAAAAACCTGCCTGTGTGAAACACTGGCAGTCAAGCGGTACGTGCATCCCCTTTCCACAGTCAACTGCATGTGCCATCGAACAATGCAAAATGTCAATAGGACGTAATATATGAATAGGGTGTGCGCTGGGCTCGAAAATTCTTTTGTTATACCCTACATGTACATGTATAAGGGTAGCCAAATGGGGTCACCAAAAGTCAAAATCTAATAAGCCCAGCCTTTATTTGTACATACATCTTCATACGAGTTTTATAGCATAACTACTACGTTGGAAAAGGTAAATTGCACAAAAATACATGCTGTCTTGATACAGACATAGAACAGATATTTGCATTGAAAACTCTAATCTTTCGATCAAAGTCATTTTTCTGGTCAGCATAACACAAATAGATATAAATTTATGCCACATACCAGGTTCCCGTAAATGATTTGACGCTATGGAAATCTGGGCCCCATTTCATAAAAAGTTGATATGATAGCAACTCTTGCTGGAATGGCAGTTGTCATGGTAACGACAAGAATCCAACTTCCTGATTGGTTGTTGCTATGGGAAGTTGCCATTCCAGCAAGAGTTGCTATCCTAACATCTTTTATGAAATGGTGCCCAGGTATATCAGGTTCCCATATGCGAGTGGACAGTGTGGGAATGTGGTGTACGAGGTTCCCGTCAGGAATGGGTAAAAAGAGTTATATACTATACCAGCTGTGGGTGACGTCAACGGTCTTTTCATGCTCGCCAGTCCCATCCTCGGCGACGTGGCACCACTTGCCTTGAGAGTTGGAGTAGTCCCTGTTGTCTGGGATGGTGGGGTGAATCCCTTGGGAGGCCCCGCCCTGCCGACAGGAGCTCGCCGGACCAAAGAAGCACCCGGGGACTTGCTGGCCGGACCTGTGAAGAGATTAGGGAGATAAAAAGTGCACTGACCAAAGATACGGTATATAACCAACCCTGCGTAAGTCGACAATGCATATGTTGAATAATCAACTCAGTTAATGAAAATTAAAAGGTTCCAAGGTACACCTATTCATAACATCACATGTGTTATTCCCGTATACTATAAAACATAATATTTTCGTGGCATGAAATTTTCGCAAATTGGAGTCGACAGCCTTTTTTGCGGCATGAAAACTTTTGTGAGTTGCCTCTAATGCTCAATGCACATAGTGTAGACAGAAATTTTTGCGTGCATTCTAATTTCGCAAATCTTGGCTCTCATGAAATTTGTGAAATTAAGATGCATGTGAACATTCCTTGTTTTACAGTACATACAGTCAAGATCACCTTGTGTGGATTTGACTGTAAATTTAAACATGGCACCAAAAAGTCTTTTGATCATGGTATGAGTCACAAACCATTTCTGTGCAATATAGGTAAGTCTGCAGCTCCTATTAGCAACATGATTGTCAACAACATCAATGCCATTTTGAAACACTTGTCCTTTGAGGGTTAAATTGAAATTCAACAATAAAGAGCGCCCTCTACCTGGCTTTGGAGACGGCTTGGCGCCAGTAGTTCGCGGTTTCCTCGAAGAAGCCTTGCTCTCCGTTTTCTTTGCCTCCCGCTTGGTTTCCTTCTTGGATTTGGTCTGCTTCCGCTTCTTTGACTTTGATGCCGAAAAGTCCTCATCCCCTTCGTAGTCATCATCGTCGTCGTCGTCATCATCGCACGTAGGATCATCATCATCGCTGGCATCAAGACCTGGTGCCATTGCCAATTGGAGGAGTAATCGAAGAGTGAATTAGCTTAAACTTATTTACCACAAATTCATTACTTCATCTTAATTCTACTATAGGTGCATATCATTACTGGCGTGGCAAGACCGTGTATCCCAAATTTTGGTGAAAATGACTTTCTTTGATTAATGGCCAGATAATCAGTTCAGAGATAAACTGTCAAATCCTATCTGTCTAACCCCCTAAAATGAAGCCAACACGACATGTCAAATGAAATTTTTCCCCATTTGATATAGTGCTTTGGCTGCCATTTTCTTAAACAAATTTTTTTTTGCTCTCCTGGACATTTGACATTTTGTAGATACCAGGTCTATATGCTACCTATACCTATACTATAGGTGCAAATTCCACAGGTCATCTGACCTTGTTCTCTGGTTACCATAGTACCGATGCATAAACACACACACACACACACAATTCTGAATTACTGAGAAATATAGCAATGTCAAACAATCAAAATGTCTTTTCATCATCACATCTGGCTAACCTGCATCAAAGTCCTCATCTTCATCACTCTTTTTCCTCCGCTTGGTCTTGTTGCCATGGGCAACATCCCCAGCATCATCATCTCTATCAGCCATTTCCCGCTGCTTAGCAACCGCTGCCACTGCTGCCTTCCTCCTACCCCTCCTTCCGCCATCCACGACGTCCTCCACGCTGGTGTCGAGTGTTTCGATCACATCGAAATCGGCAGTGTTGCTGCTTTCGCATGGTCCACCATGCCTCGAGGACGTCCTCGGGGCAGCCGTTTCTGTTCTTGTCTTTAGAGGCGAGGATGACGCCAGCGGCATTGGGAGATTCTCTTTATCCTCATTCCCATCTGCCCCACTGGCCTTGACATTTGTGTCATCTGATGCTATTGTGGATGTTTCCGACATGACTGTAGTTGAGAGTTCTGCAACATATTTTGATCCAAGAGAGAAAATGGAAAAAAAAAAATGTGTCAGGCCCAAATATTACAGCAATTTGAAACTTATGAATGAAGCACTTTGTAAGGAGGGATATCTGTATCATGGTTCTTACTTTTTGTGATTCCTGTATCATCATCACTGGCATTTCCATTATTTTCATTGTCATTATCATTACAATCATCATCATCATCATTATTAGTCGACTGCTACCATTCCATCTGCCAAAATGGGTGTGGCAAGAAACCATTGGTGGTACACTGTAGGTGAACAAAAGTAAAGAGGGAACAAACTGTGTGGAGGTTAAAGGTCCTGTTTACCTTTGGGAGCACTGATTTAAAAAATGTTCAAGATATCACAAGTTTTTGGTGCATATGTGTAGGTCAGTTGTATCACAAAACATCCAACCATACAAAATTTGAGCAAGAAAGTCTAAAATATATGGAGATATCGCTATTTTTCTCATTAAACCATAACTGTAGACGGTTTAGGCTGGAAACATTTTTATTATAACTACTGTTCGCATTTTGGGTATTTACAATACTTAACATCGATTATACTGTTTCAAATTTTCACATTGGTTGTTTCTATCCCTCACTCACATTTTAGAACTATTTTGAAGCACTAACGGTGGGTTTTTGTTTCATCTGCAATTGGTAAATTATGCGCCTTTAAATGGAGTTCAGTGGGTTAATGAGTGACCACGCCTTACCAGGAGCCTTGGATGTGGAGTGGACCATCACGTTGACCGCCTTGGACTTCTTCCGTGGCGGTTCCTCCGTCTCCTGGCTGGACTCTTGTTTGGACATCTCCAGGGCCAGCTCGAGCTCCCTGTCAAACATGCGGTCCTCAATAGGCTTCCTGTACGACAACGATGACGATGACAATGATGGCATGAACACAGTGAAATTACGTCTGTGGCTACATACATGTATAGACATAAGATTCTTTCTGAAATCACAATTCGCTACTGTTGAATCCGGATCTACACACTTAAGAACAGCAGTTTTGATTATTTTTTTATTTTCCTCAAACTTTCACTGATGTGTTCTTCTAATATTGCTGCATTCACTCAATCAACATATGAAGGTGAACTTGTCCTTTAAAGAATCTAATGTTTGCAAAGAATGGATATGAACAGGTTTTGGATTCCATAAACATGGCGCAGCAGCTGAGGAAGCTGGGTCCCCAAATGATGATTTGGTTCTCAGAGATAAAAGTAAAAGTTCTTACCAGCAGAATGGAGGCTACAACTTGACACATATTCCAAAATAAGATCTTCAATATATGAGGGATCAAAACCACTGATTGCTTTCCAAGTAATGAGCAGAATGTTGTACTCAATACGCTGTCTGATTGGTAGCCAAAGCAAATTTTTCAAAATGGGTGTAATGTGGTTCCTGTTACTTGTCTAAAGATACAACTATGGTAGTGGCTCTGTGCTCTTTGCAGCTTAGCTTACTGGAAAGATGACATACAATATCATACAGCAGAGAATTTAAAGGGATAGTATTGATGGAGATGAGCATTGGGCTTTTAACTTTTTGCAAGATACAGAGAAACCACGTATGAAATAGCACAGAGCAAACCATTCTTAAGGGGAATTCAAAGTTTATTTGATGAAAATCGGTTTCGGAATCCTTGAGCCATCCAAAAACAAAGTAAAACAAAGCGATCGTAATAAAGGTGAGTCCCACCTTGTATTCAAATCACTCTGTTTTGGATATCTCAGCCATTTCAAAACCTATTTTCATCAAATAAATGTTGAATTCCTCTTGGAATTACATATTCTTTCATATTTCAAAAGAGGTTTCTCACGATCTCACCAAAATATTCAAAAAACCTGAAGTTAGGTCTCAACTAAAACTATATGATCACTTTAAGATAGACTTCTCCATGCAACATACCTCTCCTTTCTCTTCCCCCGTGATGTATCTCTGAATTCGTCGTAATCCTCGTCTGGATCGTTTGCGGGCTTCTTCTTCTTGGCCAGTTTCTTGGCCTTCTTCTCCTTCTCATCTTTTGGCTTCTTGGTGGTAGGGGGCGTGGGCTCTGTAAAGTCACCTGTAGCATCCGTAATATGATAGCAAATGGTTAAAGTCAACATTTCACAATGTTTCCAGTTTGTTTGTTTTTTCTTACATCAAAGGGGAAAAAATGAGCTGCATGGTGCAATCTATTATATGCTCAATGGTGTGAAGGTAAATGCAAACTGCTTATGGGGGGAGGTCTATGGGTGATCACATTTACCATCTCATGTACAACATTTCTCACAGACAATACACACGACGACGTACATATTTGAATATTAAAACCATTCAGTGAGGTTAATGAACATGGTGGTACAGGTGATTCCCAGTGTAATGAAGTTCTCAGGACTGGCAGTGTTCTTCATTAAAATTAAATGGTGTTATAGCCAAATAGTGAATTATATAAAATTATATAGATGATGACTTTTGGACCTGAATTTCTACTTTGTCGCAACAAGAATTTTGTTAAAAACATGTTCATTATAATGGGACTGCTCTGTATTCACTTACATCTCTGCTAATACATGTCGGCATATTTCAGGAAACTTTTTTTTTTTTTCGCTGGCAAGGGTTTTCTTTTCCTCATATATAATTGAGCATCATCATACATCTCAGATAAGCAAAATACGACAGTGAGTTTGTGAAATTGGGCCACTGCAATAATCTAACAGTTTCTTCAAAGAAAAGGGACAAAACATCGTGTCCGAAGGCTCCACTTGATTTCCCATTTGCCGCATTGAAGGCCATGCACCAAAATTTATAAAAAGGCACATTGGACTATGGACTTATGGTACTTGGTATTCAACCCAAGCATAAGTTGAATATTGAATTAGAGCATATTCAGGTCTCTTGGTGAATTCCTACTCTGCACTGTTATCTAACCTACATGAGATCAACTACAGCCTACAGGTAAACTGCTTACATGAAAATGACAGTACCACTCAAACTTCATTTTGTGACCTATAAGAAAAAGAAGATGTTCTTGCATGACCTTATTAAAATCAAATATTTCTGTTTCACAGTGACATCATGAGTAATTAGATCAGCATTCAATCATAAGAAAAAGAAATATGGCAACACTTCTTTTTCTTATCACAAAACAAGGATGCTTACGCGACTTGAATTTGAATCTATTTGGAAGAGACTCTTCTGGTGGAATGTGTCTTAGAGAAATAAACAAAGAATTTTGATGTAGATCATACTAACCATCACTGTCACCATCATTATCATCAGCAAAGGCTGTGTAGTTCACTGCCTGTTTTGCCCTGTAAGAAATAAACATAATAAACAAAAATTAGTACTCCTCTCTACTTTAAGCATCAAGATTCATCATTCTTGTTACTGTTGGGTTTAGTGGGAAATAAATTTGAGAAATTACGAAAACTTAGACAAATATCCTGAGTTGCAAAGAAGCTGTCATAAAAGGAATGTAGCTCCTAGTACGGTAGTAAGTTTTCTAGAGACTCAGACTTTAATAGACAGGTTGGAAGCTTTGCAGAACAGAACAGCGCAATTTGTTAAGGGGGGCTAAAAACTCTATCTAGGCACAGCAGTGTAACCGTGCGACACAGGGTAGGACGCATCATCACATTCCATGAAGCCCTTGCGGGTCGCCTGTCCGTCCCAGTTCGGAAAGCCCTGCGTCTGGTCTGGAAGGGTCTCCGGAAGTCATCTTCTACAAGTTATATCCGAATCGCCACACACAAAAACTGTTAAGAAGTAGGGTTGGGGGTACCACGTATCGTCACCCTAAGGATCTGTAGCTTGTTTATTCTAAAAATATAATACAAATCCGCCTAATTCTTACCTCAAATATGCCATAAATCCTGCAGTTTTGAATGTCGTAACCGTCTCGTTGATTATGAATCTCCGTTTTAAAATAGCGCAATTTTAGTGCGTGCGTTCCGTTTTCTTCGCGCAGCTAAAAAGGGAACCTTGCGATCGGCACCCCCTCCCCTCCATAGGTATACACGTGAATTTCACAGCATAGGTAATACACGTGAATTTCACAGGCCATAGGTAATACACGTGAATTTCACAGCCATGCGTCGTTACTGAGCGGATGTGTAATTTTTAGCTTGGTTTGTTTGAGTTTGATTTTCGTTTCTTCGTTTTTATTGTTTTTATAGCTAATGACACTTAATCCCGCGCGTACTTTTTCGTTCTATACGCAAACAGCCATGATACGCAGGGTGCCGATGGGAAGGTACCCTGTCGATAGGTGGTGCCCCAACCATACTCATTCATTCCAAGAACTATCACAGATTGGACCACACTCCCGACAGTCACCAGCATCACAAACAAGGAGTCTAAGGACTCCTTCAATAGAAGAAGAAGGAGAGCTGAGAGTGTCTATCTGTTTCTACAGAATACAGCCTAACTCAGTCTCAAATAGAACCTAGTGGGGTCTATTTACTATAGACTAATATAAATTTACCACTATTTAGACTTCCTCTACAATCTCTCTACATGTACCATACATAGATTGGCACGCGTGGGACTCATCCCGGCCCGCCATTTGTGTTCTTATTCACTCTTACCTGGAAGATCTGCGACTTTCCGTCATCCTTGAATGGCGAAACGTCCACTCTTCTGCTCTAACTCTAAACTAATTAATCATAATACAATGTGGCTGTCTTTATGTAAGCCTAATACACGTCTTTTTGCAGTAAATGTGACATCTTACGTTCGAAACGATGGCAAAATATTTCCGTTTTGTTGAATTCCGCGCGCATCTCCTATAGAACTAGATCTAGTCTAGATTTCAAACTTCAAAACACTCTGAAAATTTTTGAATCATGTTTGATTCAGTGAAACGCAATGATATTAATTGTTAACTTTAAAATTTGTCGAATAAATATTATATAGCACTGATTATTTACAATTGGTAGAATTCTTAAGCTTTTTGCACCAGGTCAGAGTGATTTTAAGATAAAAGTGGTGAGATTTTAGACTATGGTACAGGTGGCACGGCCTGTAAAGTTCGACATCAACACGATTCGACACAATAAGTGGCATATCGGCATACTACACTTTGACTCGGTTTTCGAACCATTGGGATGATGATTGTGGCGGATGATGGTGATGATGGTGATGGTGATGATGGTGATGGTGGTGATGATTGTGATGATGATGATGATGAGGAGGAGGAGGAGGAGGAGGATCCAACTCTCCCGCTTTCGACGGTAGATCTCCCGCCGAAAGCCCATTTTTGCAAAATCTCCCGTTCTCCCGCTTAAGATTTAATTTCTCCTGCCCTGGCTCTGTGTCTCCCGCTTGAAATGATTTCCTATTTAGTGTCATCGTATGTTGAAAAATAAGCCTTAGATAGCACGAGAAAGCATCTACAACCCTTCTGCTTCCAGGACCCTTAAGCGGACCCTGGACCCCGGCCGCAAGAAATTCGCGCTTCGCGCACATCAAGTTGGAGTCTCCCGTTTGCTAGGGGCATATGGAAAGGTTGTCTCTTTTAACCCTATAAAGCCCAAGGGGGGGCACATTGTGCCCCCCCTACCATATTTTCGTTTGCCACTCCTACACCCTTTACCCGATTGCAACCAAATTTGGTGACTTTTCCTAAAATCTTATTGCGAACATTTTGATGTATAATTTAGCTATGTATGATATTGCTGGTTGCCATGGCAACCGTAAACTGACAACCATGTTCGTCAGATTTTACATGATTTTCTGTTCTAATTGCAGTTAACAATATAATAATTAATGAAATGGGAGTTTTCTTGGCTGTAATTAGCTGAAGGACCAAATGGTGAAGTAATTATGGTTGTGAATTACTCTGAAATGGTTTTCTTATTATTTCTTTTATTTTTATATGACATAGGCATCAAACAATAGATATAATAGAAATAATTGAAAATACAGCATTTTCCAAAGACTACCCTTTTATTTTGTGTTATCTTCACACCAGCTTTACCTGTAATATCATTTGTTTTTCATATTATCAATCTGCAAACTCAAAATTTCAACATTTTGGAAATATGAAATGTGATACCAATATATGTATCCATTCCAAGCAATACATCATAGGTTTCATATATTGCTTTATATTGTAATGAATAGCGCCCCCACATGTTGACCTTGAGAAATTTAAACCGTAACAAATAGTGAAGGTTGATTTGCTTTACCTTTATGGTAAATATTAAAATGATTGATATGAAATAAAAACATATATGCTCGGGATAAAGAAATACAAAAAAACCCCCATGATTTTAGCGTATTTCCTATGTATTTCTTTATATTTTGGCAAATAGCGCCCTCAGTGGATGACCTTGAGAAATTTCAAATGTTGCGTCATGTAGGGTATGAGTTGCTCTATCCATGTGCCAAATATGACGGTCATACATCATATAATAAAGAAGTTATGTAGGGGGGGCACAATGTGCCCCCCCTTGGGCCTGGAAGGGGTCAAAATAGCTTGGGCTTTATAGGGTTAATACACACAGAACACGCGCGCGCGCACCCTGTGTTATAACCTATGGAGACGCACAAGCAAAACCCGACTTACTGTCATTAATGGAAAAATATCATAAAGTAAGTAATGTCCGTGGACTTGTGGCTAGCGGTTTTCTAGTCTTAGGATATTTTTC
The DNA here is from genome assembly GCF_040938485.1 of Diadema antillarum. Lineage (NCBI taxonomy): Eukaryota > Metazoa > Echinodermata > Echinoidea > Diadematoida > Diadematidae > Diadema > Diadema antillarum. The sequence goes on from NW_027271743.1 coordinate 49,949, forward strand.
TGTAGAATACTAAAATTAGAAGATAAATGGACTTCTAATAACGTCGGACTGGCTGCTCAAAAACAGTTTTGTGAGTTCACTTCAGAATAACTGCCCCATAGGATTGTACACACTTCCTGAAGTATTCGCCGTGTGATGCAGTGATACCTCCCTATGTGAAAGGCTGTATCTCCGCATCCGAATGGCACATGAAGCTGTGGCTTCTACCATATTACGCGCCAAAAAATTCTCTATCATATATGTCAAACTCATTGTGATTGGATTGTAGGTCTTGTCGGAATTGGCAAAAAACTGAGAAGGTCCCGTCCTCAATCCAATCACAATCAGCGACTCAGAGAAGCTCATTATCATATGAAACATGACGTCACTGTTTATTCGTCGCTGCATTTGGACGAGTTATGATTTCATATACCGTGAGTTATAACGTAAATTGGATATGTATTTCTCATTTCTAAGTTTCCTGAAGTCAGCGGTGAACCCTTGTATTAACTGACCACCTACTGTACCAGTTATGACTTTATATGTTGCTGAGAAGATATAGAAAACGGGAATTTTCTTCTTCGATGATGTTCGATGATCGTATCTTTCTCGGCAAGCACATATACGCAGAGTGCACCATTGTGTAATGGGGGTGAACGTGCCCAGGTAACCGCGAGTGGAGCATGAAGCACAGTGCAGTGCAGTGCCGGTGGAACTTGCAGTGGTCAACATTCCAACATGATTGTGAATCTACACTACATCAGCTTTCAGTTTCTATTTGTGCATCTTAGAGTGTACTTGGGTTTTGCTATTAATTTACTGAAGTTGCTGCACATGACCAGAAAGCGACTGTCACCAATATAAGATTGATACCTCAGTGAGTGTGTGCGTATATGTGTGTGTGTGAGAGAGTGTGTGGTCAGTTAAAAAGCAGATAATGTAAACAATTTCATGAAAAGCATGTAATTCATGTTGTCAATGTAGATTTAACCCATATAATGCTATGTTTATGACTGCCCCTATGTTGTTTCTGCAGCATTTTACCCATATTCGACAATGGACCAGTCCGTATCACTGCTGTGTGCACGACGTGTGTGGCAGACCTTGTAGGCTCATGAATGATTCAAAGCGTGCACCTTGGCGTTCTGTGTGTGCGGGCAGCGTGCACTCTCAGCTGTAGAATGATTTTAGTAGACTTTTGGCCAAAAACCTTTCCATATGTTCAGGCGGGAGAATCTCCAGATCAGAAGGTGCTTGGGGTTGGAGTCTCTTTATGATGGTGATGATGGTGATGATGATGATGATGATGATCAGTGATGATGATGATATAAATGATGATGATTGTCATGAGTATCTTCTCATTGTTTATTATTGTAATGTCTCCTCAATGCACGAGAAATGAAACGCCTTTGTTATGTGGCTATCGAAGACATTGTCTTGGAGAGAAATACATCACAAGTCCATTAATTAGAGAAAACATAAACTGTTAATCGAATGCAGTATGTTATCATTTATATACCCTGGCCCTAGATTCTGGAATTCTTTAAGCTGTGATATAAAAATTTCTTTATTTTTGAATTCGTTTAAGCGTAAGTTGAAACTTGTTTTTTGTTGAATTCATACTAAGATACTATTCATTACTTAGCTGGTCTCTACAACCTAAGGGTTCATCGTCAATCATTGAATTCATCATTGTGTATTTTTTACATTATCTTATAATATAAGTACAAACTTTGCTCAGCTGCTCGAGCTCTGAAGCACCTCAATTCCCTCTTCCGATCCCGATGTTCAGTGTGCTGTCTTTTCCTTTCATATCCTTTTTTCTTTCTTTCCTTTCTTTCCATTATTCTTTTGTGCTTTATTACTTTCATTGGGTATACCCTTCTGTCAAGTCATGTAATGTCGTTGTGTTTCTCCTGTCTTGTTCTGTTCTGTCTTTATAAACAAATAACTGTCACAAGAATCCTTTGAGTGGTCCACAATTTACAAGCATGCTTTTCAGTGGACCTCTCAATTTCTTCTCCTTTTCTCCACACATAAATTTGTATTGTGCCAGAATGCATGTATAATTTTGTACAGTGTATTTGTTAACCATTATCTACCATGTAAAGTCGAATACATGCCAATGTTATATCTTCTGATACATGTCGTGTTATGTTTGCCAAAAAGAAAGAAAGAATGAAATAAATGAAATGAAATGAAAGGAAATGAAATGAAATCATGGTTATTACTGCCCTTATTTCATTATCTTTTTGGCCACATGGGAAGGCTCTTTCACTATGCAATAGAAAAATGAAAATAAGAAACATTTCATTTGTATATACATTTTCTTTATATTGTTGCTCTAATGTGATAGTAAAAAAATAAAAAAATAAAAAAAAGTGTTACATCAAACAGACCGACAGAGGTATAGCATGGATTAAAGAAATCTTCTCGTCCTGAGCACTGCGACAAAACTTGTCATGATTATCGGTTGCCGTGCTAATGTCGGGAAAATCATCATATCTCATTGAATAACAGTTTTGATAGGGAAAAAACTGATATGGTCTTTGAAAATGTATACCAAATTTACCACGAGAAGTGTGCGTGATAAAGAGAGCGACGATCTATACTTTTATTCTTTTTTTTTTTTGACCGCAGCAATTACTTTGTAGTGTGGTGTTCATGGTGTTACAACGATTTGATTACTGTTCTGTTGCTTGATCGAATAGATTTAGATCTCATATATGACTAACCTGGAAAAAAAAGATCAAAAGAAAGCCGCTCGAATAATATTGAGTGAATAGTGTATATATGACACACCGTAAGGCTGATTTTTTTCGCAAGTCTTAAAATAATGGATGAACAGACAATCGTTTTGAGTCCAGTCGGGTTATGATGACATAAACGAAAGCTTTCATAACTTAGATCCTTCTTACCTTCAGGTAGACTTAATAAACCTTTAAAAATTTACACTGGCACAAAGCAAAGATAACGAAAGGCTACGTTTTCCAAGATATCGAACTGCCAGTATATAACAATTGTTATAAGTGTATAGCCCAATTATATCTTCTATATTTGAATGGAATAAGCTTGATAATTCAGTCGGGACTCTGTAGTGCGCAGTCTGTTAAAAAAAGTATAGCTCTTCCTTTGTTAATTCAATCGAAACAGCTTTTCCCATCTGTTTATTTAAAAGATTGTTGATACAAAGTTGTGAATTATTTATAAATGACACAACTAAATATCGACTAGAGCAAATTTGATGATACTTAATCATTAAGATGCACATAGTGGCAATTTAATTCATATTTGTAATTTCTTCTATCTCTATGCTAATTTGTTTTAATACACTTCTGTGTATACCATGCGTTTTGCTATTTGATATACATTATGTTTATACATATTATTTAGGGCCCCAAGGAAGACCACTACTCTTTGGTGAATGGGCTATACATACCCTTGAGCATCTGAATATATAAGAACTACCCAAAGTCCATGGAAGGCCATTTCGAGTAAACTTAAAAAAAACTTCATATCTTTTTTATTTGTCCAATAATATTCTATTTAACTGTGATGGGAAGCCAACATTGTGTATACAAATTAATACATATGAAGAGTTTGTTTGCAAAAACCGATAAGTCCATTTTTGACGATTTTGAAGTACGGTCTCTGCCATTAAGTACAAAATAATACCCTTTAAATGATATATTGGTCACTACATTATAAAGGTATACATTTTTGAAGTTATGGTCAAAAGAAGCAAAAATGTTCTTATCATTCTCTTTATTTTTCTTGACCTTTAATCGCATCAAATATCTCCATTTGGCAAATCTGGACTTATCGCTTTTTTCGAACAAACTCTTCATTATGACAATTAACATTTACATTAATTGTGGAGAGGCCATTTTGTGTGATGGACTTGGGTCGTTCTTCGAATCATAATACACTGTACAGGATAGGCTGCTATATGAGATGAGAGAAGTGATGAGAGAGGGCGCTATATGAATGTAAAAATGGGCCTGCTTCATAAAACTTGTCATCATTGACAAGTAAGTCATAGAATTGACAAGCTACTGAAATCCTCGCAGCTGATTGGCTGAGAGCAAATTTGTCATAGAAATGTGGCAGTTGTCACTGATGGCAATTTTTATGAAACGGGCCTCTAGACTTGGGTCATTCTTACATTCACATAAGATTTCACTCATTCATTTCAGGCACTTCTGGGGGTAATTAGGATTTATCATTTTATACAGAAGATGAGGTCCATGCATAAGCTACAATTTCCCATATCAAACTGAATTGGGCCAAAAATTGGACTTGAGTCGTTCTTATATTCAGGTCTTCGATTAGAAATACATGAATAAATGAACAAAAGAAATATCAAGAATTTGGGCAGTTCTCTTATCTATCAAATTATGAAATTTCGTTAAAAAAAAAGAAATAACTGATGCTACGATATTTTAGCCTGCAATGAATCCACGGTGTTTTTTTTTTTTTACAAGTAAATTCCAGTTTGCCCTACTTTCGAACCTTCACTTAATTTTCTTTTCTTTTCAAATGAAATATAATACAGTATGTCCACTTAATTATTCGATTTTTCCCCCAGCAGTAAGGCTTCAAGTTGGTTAGTGTTTTTTAGATTGTTAACTAAAACATAATTCATCATGAATGGAAATTTGTGAGGTATGGACATAACTTTCTCATCTATGTTGTTTTGTAAGTCTGTGGTAGCGTCATTATTACTTGAAGCATGTAGAATTCTAAATTCATTATTCATTATAATTTTCCGAGTATAATGATGAAACATCCTGCTCGAATATTATTTTATTCTCACAACTATTTGAGGTGAGAGTGAATCTGGCGTGATGGATTGAACAGCTCCTTGAGCCATTCTCTCCACGAAGGAATTCGAGTTCGTTTCATATGGGGAAATCCCCTTTGCACTTTCATAGAAATGCAACAAGAGCAGGCACATGAAATTTGTCGTCATCGTTTGAAGACGTGTCATACTAATGATATCCGCCTTGAGAATTTTCGTACACAACGAACTGTGCGCCAGCTGCGCCAGCTGCGGCTCAACGGACTTACAAGTAGAGCTCACCACAGAACTCTTACACAATGTGTAAGAGTTCTGTGGAGCTCACAGAACAGAGCTCAGTGACTAGCATCCACCTGCAAAAGTTTGTGTGACCTGCCTGTGAGCCAATCAGAACGTCGAAATAACCTGGCACGATGCCGCGCCTACTCGGCGGCACGACGTTTCACCAGCACCTATCGTAAATACGGTAATAATTAAATGCAAACTTTGAAAACAAAGGACTATAAAATTACCAAGAACTGTTTATAATCTATTAAAATTAGACTTATTCATATATTTTTACACCAATATGTCACTATAAGATTAGATCAAAATTCTCTTATTAATTTGGTAAGAGTATTACTCTTTCAGCACTTTAAGATAGTGGTGGTCCCCGGTTACTATCGTACGATCGACCGGTAAATTACCTCCAGTCATGTGACATAACAAACCGCAGCGTCACAGACACACATGCTTGCGTAACAAACGCAACGTTGTTCGCCGATCTGCCAGGCATGCGGCACAAAATAGTACGCGAATCTCGTACAACACCTAGCTGCATGCATAATACGCATACCACGCACGTCGTGTGTGTAGAGCTGGAGAACTGTATGCCGCCGCCGGCTTACGCAGGATCACAGGAAAGGTGCGGTAGTGTCAAACTCCCTTTTTCTGGTGCTGTGCCGGGTAAATCTAAACTGTTTTCAGCGATCGCAAGACCTCAGAACTGACGCGATAACAGACTGAAAATAACTGTTATACATTTGGCTGTAGTAATTTAGTGAAAAGTAGATCTAAAGATGAATATATCGTTTGCGGGGTGTGGATTTTTGGGCATATACCACGTCGGAGTGGCGAGCTGTTTTCGCAAACATGCTCCGCACATCATCGACAAGATTAGTGGTGCATCTGCAGGAGCACTGGTCGGTCTTTTGCTGGTTTGTGAGGAAATCGACCTCGGTAAGTTGAAAAAAATTCAATTTATATTGGTCATATTATATTACCTGTAGTTAGATGTTGTTGGAGATGATGTCATAACGAATGTTTAGTCAACAAAATAGGGTATAACATTCTGCCGTTGTCGTGGTTGTGTTTGGACACAGCGTCAATGTACGCTACGTGTGAGACTGTGACGACTGTATCTTGTACGTGTGTATGTAAACGTTACTCGTTAGATAGTTAGTGATCTGAAACCAGAGCAAAACGTTGATTTTCCTTGTCATATTCCACAGTAAAATGCGTTTTGTTTACGGAATGATCATGAGCTGTTTTAAATATTGCACCGTGCCTGGGTTTCGGGCCGATTGATTGTACTTATTCATGCATCTTTTCCCTTTGCTAAATTCACTTCGAGTTGTGGAGACGGACCCTTTCACACATTGAACGATACGAGGATTTCTATTGGACAATGCTGAAGGTGTAGTGGAGGTGTGACTCCCTTATAGCCAATCACAATGTACGTCTCTCTCGTCCTTCCAAAACGTGGATATCGTATACGGTGGTCTACACTACACTCCAGCTTCACATGATAATAATTACTTTGTTGAATAAAAAGATGCAAAAAAAATATTGTCAGAGAATCAAACTCAAGTCAAGCATCAGTCAGTCAGAATTATGATTTCACAGACTTAGGTACCTACATGTTTGATTTAAACGTTTAAATGCAACAAACAAGGGCTGAATCAAACAACTTTAGTCTCAACCGACTCGGGACTTTTCAATATATTCTGTACTAGCTCTGACACTTGACAACAATTATTCTTGACCGAAAGATCGATCTGTATCTGGTTGTCGGGGAAATGTTCCGCGGAGACTGCGTCTGGCTTCATGGATCCCCTCAGGAGAGCGATAATGTCAAAAAAATAAAGACTCCTCCGGACAAACACTGGGAAACAGATCTTTCTGTCTACAATTATTCTACTACACTACTACCTAGCATAGTATTGCAACTGATTGACAAATTGCCCTACATCGGCGTAAATAATTATTTACGTCGATGTAGGACAAACTATGAGTGTCAGCATTTGTGTCCTAAATTCATTACCAACCTGTACATCCTTTGTTGACAGACACTTAAGAATCTCCTTTTGGGGCATTGAAGGCTTTCAGAGAATTGCGAGATGAATAGGGGGTGGAAGCGATCATTTTGCCAGAGCCCAAAAACTTAATTTTGACTCTGTAGGGGATACACTAGGATGTTCCACTCTCCGCTAACAATCTACAATGTAAGGGAACGTACAATTGTACATGTAACTTAATATTATGACAGACTCACTTCTTAGAACCCCCTCATGCAGTTCAAGTTGGGTTCAGGGATAACAATTGCCAGCACAATTGATATTCCCCAAGAAACAGGCTGAAGTTTTCCTGGCAACTATGATGGGTAATTCCTCACAAGTTTATAAAATGACAATAATCAATTGTTTTGTTTGTTTTATTTTTAATTATGAGACTGATCCACTAACAAACTAGCCCAGTTATAATTAAAAGTGAAATACACTGCTGCTACAATATCTGTCACTCCAGAGGGAATCAATCCAAGCAACTTTAAAAAATCATCTTACATTGTATAATCTCTTTTGCAAAGTCACAAAATTTTGCATGATTGGATTGTTTTTTTTTTTCGGTATCCAAATAAATTGACCTCAAATCTATACATTGTTTTCTCCTCCGTCAAAAAGACAATTTCTGTTTTTAACCCCAAACCATTCATTCAGAGGAAAGGTCAGAATTACCTACTTCTTCTACCAGCTAATATGAAGATGAAAGCGATCTAAAGAACACTCAAGCTTTACCGGACAGTTAGTCAACTTGTGCTTCATTTCACACAAAACCAACGACAATCTTAAGTGTCAGTGCATTGACCGTTGTATATTCACCGATCAAATTCAGCTTTCAATCTTCTTGAATGCGACACTGACTTCTATGATACAAGCCGTATTTCCAGGCAAAGTGATGAAGGTTTTATTTTTGTTTTATTTTGTTTTATTTTTGCCTAGATGGGAGAAAATTATATTTACCTACACTACAACAAATTCTATTCAGAGTATACTTCCATGCATTTGTGCAGGCCACTCATACAGCAAAGCGCTGCCAACATTTGTCCCACAAAATCATATTGTAGTCTCAATGCTATTCAAGAATCTTTTGATGATATGCAGCATTGATTATGAAAGTGCACTCCAGTTTTGTAATTTTACCAAGCACAGGTGGTTATGTGTTGATGAAGCATTTCATTTTAATAGACATTATGATCAAATTCAAATTCTTTGTTGCTGATTACCAAAGTGCAGAGGAAATGAAGAGGTCAGCCCTAACTTTGACCTTGGCCGTAGAATGAACTACTGATGTTCCTGTGCAGGAAATTATTTTCCCTTGGACTCATCACAGGGCATCACAAAGGATTTTCCACCTAATTGCCTGAATTGACCAAATAGGTATTCAGGCAAGGACCTTCCACTGTAGGGGGCATACAGTGTGAACAGGCAAGCATCCACTCATAGTAGTGTATCACTAATCCAAAATGAAGTTTTACAAAATTAACATGTACTTGCTCAGGGCACTAAAAAGTGGGGGAAAAAATCAAAGTGTGCTGCAGCCTTCATTGATTGCATGTGCCTACAAAATGTACGGTACTTTGGTCAACACGGTACAATAGGCCCCTACTTTTCTAATCTTAATGCATAGTACTAGCGACTTGACAAGTTGGTAGAAAATACTACATGTAGTTGGTAAGAAATTGATGTGAAATTTATCAGGTTAGACACCAGTACTGTCCATGTCGTGTAGATCTGCAATGTAGGATTGAAATCTCAAAATTCTGCAACCTACTCACTACTTGTATATACCTCCTGCTGTGGAAAGTTGAGCAGATTTTATCAAATTGTAGTGTATGACGCATGTTCAAGTGAGTATGGAAGACAGACTACGAAGTGGCACATCTCAAGTTCTGCACAGGTCACACGTTCACCCATGTGACTTGTCCAGCTTCAAGCCTACATTTATCAGCAGCTCACTTCAAAGAGGATGGGGCTATTATGTAACACCCTTTGTGCTCTTCCAAGGGTAGACATACACTATTGTAATGGAAACTTCTTATCACACTGTCTACAATAGGCAGGTTCTTTCAGCTCTTTGATCTGGTTCAGGTACTCTCAACAGACACTGCCAGACAAGAGCTTTTAGTATTCTATTCATTATTGTAGGGTCTACAGTATGCTTTGCAGTCAGCTGTCATTGTTTGAACTCCACTCTCCTGCACAAATTACCATTAGATTCTCGGTCACATCATTGAGATCTCACCTCGCTGGTTACATCGTGGATCTTGTGGATCTATCATTTGTAGACCTGTGTCCATTGGTTGTATACAAACTCTTGTACACTAGGTCCTACTATAAGCCTATTGTACAGTTTGTATGCCAACGTGGGAACTTTTACCATCTTGTTTGTTCAACCATGCCACAGAGAGGGTACCCCAGAACTAGCAAAGATTTCTTGGGAGAGGCCCAATTTCATCTACTGGACATATTAACTACTGTAACAGTGGAAATTTTCGCAGTGTTGAAATTTTCGCGCATTTCGCGCAACCAGAAACTAGCACGAAAATAAAAGCATGCGAATATTTTTGCTTGCCATAATGTTCCTGTGCGTGATGTCTTGATTCTGCGGAATTAAAAACGCACGAAACTCTCCTGACCCGGCCAAGCGTGAAAAATTAGTCGCGCGAAAATATCCACTTTTACAGTAAAACTCTCACACACACACAAACACACAAAGTGAGAGAGAGAGAGAGGAATGTTGCATGCGTACAATATTGTACATTGCATACACATTTACACTGAAAAAGGCTACATCCTCTGAAAAAAAACAACAAAACTATGTAGGATAGGAACTGCGAATTTTATTTGGTTGTGTCAGATTAATTTCAGAGGACATGTCCAGTCCACACATTTCACAAGAAAAACAACCAATATAATCATATACAGCTGTAGGACTAACATGTAGGCCATATTGTATATGATGTACAATGTACATGTATGTATCTCTGTCATACAGAGTTTGGTTGAGTGATAATGGTAAATCATCAACGTAGCCATTGCTTGTTTAGCTGGATTTAGCTCTTCCTCCTGTCACAAATGCTCAGGCTGGTTCTTGACAAATGGCTTGTCAACCCTGCCTTCATGTGGAGAGCTGTGCAGAAATTTGCCAGCAATCAGATTTTTGTAATAGTGAGGAATGGTTCTGTTTGCCAACAAATATTTGCGTATTGAATTCAGTGCTTCGATGATGCATAATATTGTACTGAGGCCCATAATTCACCGGGAGATCTCTGTCTCCATGATCATAGTGCTTCTCAGATACATGTACTTTTAAATGGATGAAGGGATAAATAAAAGGCAATGCATTTCATACAACAAACTCACATCTGCAATGAAAATACACTTGACAAATTCTGGTAGATACCCATTTTCATGCAAATTGTGCCCATCTTAATACAGTCCACAGTGAAAAGCTTACTGTATTTTTTGTGGCGCATCATCACATTACCTGTATCGAGTCAGAGTTAATGAAAGGAAGAAAATGTGTGTGAAGCTGACTTTGGCAATATAACTGTTACAGTTTTCTAACTTTTGTTTTTGTTGTTTTTTAAATACTTTTCTAGCAGCGACGTAGGCCAGATGTACAAATTTGTATACTGGGGGTATATTGAATTGAAGCTTAGCATCTAGCAAATTCATGTCTGCTAAAAACCAAAAATATTTTACCGACATTACAATGTGGCTCTCCTTGTGGCGTATCACATACAGGTGTATATATTTGGTACAAAAGAACATTACCCGGTAAGTTGTAAGATTTCGCAGACTCCGTCATATAATCTTTCTTTATCGAAGGTTTTTCTTTCTGTGGTATCCATTGTGCATTTGTGTAGGTAAAGTCACCGAGGACATTTTGAAGACTGCGGTCAAAGCCAGGGCGCGTTCCCTCGGCCCGTTGCATCCTGGCTTCAACATTGTCCAGATCCTCAAGGATGGCATGGAACGCATCCTACCGGAGGATCTCCACCTCCGGGCCAGCGGCAAACTCCATGTGTCCCTCACACGGGTCTCTGACCGCCAGAACGTGATGGTTTCGGAGTACACGTCCAAGGAAGACGTCATGGATGTAAGTTTTGCGTCCACGCTTTTTCATGAAAAACAAACAGAATGGGAGATGCCAACGTTGCCAGGAATCATCAACTCACACATTGACAACACATTGAACTCTGTAGTGTAGAGGTTCTTTTTTGTAGCAAGGTGAGCTGCTGTTATTAAAAGTGGTCTATCATTTTGAGGGCATTTTGATTTGAACAGTCATTAGCAATAGTTGCGAGGTGTTGATTCCATCCTAATGAAGTGTTGATTCAGTTCTTATAAATTTTAGTGTAAATTGCAGAAGAGCTCTGCCCCTATTGCCTTGATTTCATGGAGAGAATTAGTTTTTTTCCCTTAAAGCTTTGAATGCAGACATTTTCTGATCTTGGTTGCACAGATAAAGTTAAAGATCTTATACATTTTTATCAACAATGTGCCAGTGATTGTGGCTTGATTGATGGGAATTTTCAGTATGAGCTAATAGTTTTGTTGTCCACGACCACCCTTATCCAATGGCATACACCTCAAAAGAGAAAGGAAATCAATGCTTTTGATTAGTAACACTAGCCTTGTACAGTGTAGATCAGTGCACCAAGCGCAAACTTGATTTTTCCAGGTCATTCGGGCTAGTGCTGACAAAACATGATACAGTCATTAGCAGGGAGAGGCCTTTCCTCTGATACTCTCAACATACCAGTTAACTTTTCCCCACAGTATAAAAAATTCCCCTGTCATGTAGTAACCATGCAATACCCAGTAGTTGCCGTTCACTGGAAATTGCCTGTAAACTGTTGAACTCTGAAAGTGATATCGTATTGCAGTGACTGAATGCTCATTTTCCGTTGAGTAATCTATGGGAAGAAACAATCACAGATTGCGATATTTAGTGAGTACCTATGGTACATTGTACAGTAACTGTAGCTACACATGAATAGACAGGATACCAATACTGTACAGTATGAATAGGCCTGTGATCCTTTGTTATACTTTTCAACTGTACCATTTAGGTCTTACAAATGGTAGTACAGTAGGTGTGTGCATGATTAGTTCAGAGTACCAAAACACATACAGACACACACACACACACGCACACACGTATACACAAATATTTAAAACAGCAATACAGCGGCTTGGGAACATTTTTTTTTTTTGGGGGGGGGGGGGAGTCAAGATATTAAGTGGATGGAACCTTTGGAAATTCATTGGGCATGTGAATTTGTATTCCTTTTTTTTTTCTTTTTGCTAATATCATTATCATTTCTTGTGACAAACAATGAAAGCCTACCCACTTTACAATACTGTAAAACAAGAAATGTTTGCGTGCATTTTAATTTCGCGAATTTCGCGAGCGCCAAGATTCGCGAAATTAAAATGCACGCGAAATTTCTTATCTACACTATATGCATTGAACGCAAGAGGCAATTCGCGAAAATTTCTTGCCACGAAAAAGGCCGTCAGCTCCAATTCTCGAAAATATCGTGCCGCGAATATGGTAAATTGGCACCTCGTCTACAACCACCCTGTCCACTGTCCACCTAGTCTAATGCCATCTCGTCTAAACTCACTTCGTCTACTACCAACTCGTCTACCAACCATTTTGTCTACATGCCAATTAGTCTAATTGTCATTTCGTCTACTAGCCATTTTATCTAATGTCCAATTTGTCTAAGTTACATTTCGTCTAACACCCATTATGTCTATTGACCATTTCGTCTATTAATCATAAGGTCTATGAATAAAATAGTCTACAGCTCATTTTGTCTAATAGCCAATTGGTCTACAACTCATTGTCTAATAGTCAATTAGTCTAATAACCAGTCAGTCTACTCCCAACTGGTCTACTGCCAACTGGTCTACTCCCAATTGGTCTAATCCCAACTGGTCTACACCCAATTGGTCTACTCCCAACTTGTCTACTCCCAATTGGTCTACTCCCAACTCGTCTACACCCAAGTGGTCTACTCCCAACTCGTCTACTCCCAACTAGTCTACACCCAACTGGTCTACACCCAACTTGTCTACTGCCAACTCATCTACTGCCAACTCGTCTTCTGCCAACTCGTCTACTGCCAACTAGTCTACTCCCAACTGGTCTACTACTAGTTATAGTTTTTTTTTTTTTTTTTTTTACTTAAGTCTACTTCATCCAGTTTCTTTTTTCCCAGTGAAATAGGTTGAACGCTCTTGGTGCCCCATTTGGTTTAAATTTTTATGTTCTAATTATGACATTTTTTAAGGAAAAAAAAGATAATGTCACAGTGTGACAAACTTGCTGTGTTATTTTTGTGGTGGATGTGTAATCTATATCAGAAGCAATCATGCAGCATTTATATGTCCAAACTTCAACACTCCATCCATTCAGCTTTGATAGTGATACACAATCATAAGTATGGTAAAAATGAAAAGGAACACATTAGAAGTACATTATCAGTATTCTTCATTCTGTCTGCCACGTACTGATGTATGTAAATGGTTAAATGCAACACAGTACTAGTATACGCGAGCATCCGGTGTCAATCCATCCAACTACATGCCCACATCGCGCGGATCGTTAGTACCTTCACTAGTGTACCAAACGCAATGAAAATCAAATTACGCTCGTACTGGATAATTCCTCATTCGGGATCCCGCCAAGATCGCTGCATGCATGCCCACGGAGGTGCGGGTGGACTGGGGTGGTCGGTCGAAATGTAATTCTGTCTCGTATGACTGACAATTCGTTTGTGATGGAGTATTGTAACTGAGCTAGTTTATCATTATTTAGTTATTTTACGGCCAAAATGTAGACTGGATAGTCATGTCTCACTATTGATTAGTATGTCTTTATATTCAGCATGTACGGAATAATTAACAACTAGAATAGTCTAATATTGATTTTTGTGCTATTAAATCAAGGGCAGGGTTTAATATGAATAGTTCATGACAGTGAGACGGACTGGACACTATACAAAGTGGTATATTCATTATTAGCATGACCAGATGGAAATGATCAGTTTGGGTAAATTGTTGAGAGTAAAACTAGTATATCAGTTGGGAGTACACCAATTGGGTATAGACGAGTATAGACCAATTGGGAGTAGACAAGTTGGGAGTAGACCAATTGGGAGTAGACCAATTGGGAGTAGACCAATTGGGAGTAGACCAGTTGGGAGTAGACCGATTGGGAGTAGACCAGTTGGGAGTAGACCAGTTGGTAGTAGACCAGTTAAGAGTAGACCAATTGGGAGTAGACGAGTTGGGAGTAGACCAGATGGGTATAGACCATATTGGGTATGGACAAACTAAGGGTTGGACGATATGATAACTAGACAAAGTGAATGTAGACTAAATGACTTGTAGACGAGGTAGGAGTAGACTAACTAGTAGTAGACAAAATAGATATTAGACGACATGGCAAATAGACATTGTGAGTGTAGACGATTTGGCTATTAGATCAATTGTTTTGTAGACGAAATGCTCCTTAGACGAGTTGGGTATTAGACAGTACGGGTAGTGGGCAAAGTGACTATTAGACAATATGGGTACTGGACAAAACGAGTTGTAGACCAAATGGGTATTAGACGAATCGGTAATAGACGATATGCCAGTAGACCAATTGGAAAATAGACATAGTGGCTTTAGACGAGGTCACTATAAACCGCGAATATATCATGTTTTACAGTATGGTGCTCTCGCATTTAAAATGCACATTTGGACATGTACTGTAAGCAGGCCTGGTACAAGTTAGAAAAACTTCTTGCAATGCTCTGCCATGCTATGTTTAGGTTTCTAATCTTTCCTGTGTTTACAGATAATGTCAGTGCCTGCAAAATGTATGATAAGACACCACATGCAAAATGTATTCTTTCTTGGGTATCATGTGTGTGGCCCTGAAAAGGGCTACCCTCGCCAAGTTATATTTTTTCAAACTCTCTGAGTGAGCATGTTTCAGTTTGATTAAAAATGTCAGCACATCTACTCTAGTAGGAGACAAAGTTTGTTCACCCTAATGAAGACAGTCCACTACACAAATATGACCTCAGTACTACAGGAAGTGAAATTGTACTGTGTAGAACACTTCCTGACATTTCCACACTAGTACCCATGGACAAAGGAGCGTTGTGACTATTGATGAGTGGGGAAACAATGGGAACATAGTGAAACTGCAGTATTATGTACAGTACTTCCCTTGTGGGATTTTTTGCAACAGAGAGCAAATAGTCTCCAAGCCAGTCTGGAGCATTTTAAATGCAGCACTTGATAGAAACAAATTCAATTGTGTGTCAAGCCCCAGTGTACTACAGGTATGGTATGCTTTCAAGAAGGGCAGAATAGGGTTATGACTTATACAACATGTAAGTGGTTGCTAATACCATCGTAGCATTTGTTTTGTGATAATGATCTTCAGCATGATGAGTATACTGTTCATTGGCTTTAATAGCATTATCATTAAAACAAAGAAAGAAAAAAAGGAGATTCTACATATATTACATGTACTTGTGTGAGGCAGTAAATTTCTCATTGTCTTGCGAATCTTGCAAATATCAAATCAGTCTTAAACTGTACATTCTAGGGTGCTGTATTGTTAACATGTACAGCATCTTTATTAAATGAGTAAATGGCAAAGTTGTAGCAACAAGACGGAAGAGAGGTTAAATACTCTCCGGACTCATTTTTATAATTTGATAAATTGTGAGAGCTGGT
The DNA here is from genome assembly GCF_040938485.1 of Diadema antillarum. Taxonomy (NCBI): domain Eukaryota; kingdom Metazoa; phylum Echinodermata; class Echinoidea; order Diadematoida; family Diadematidae; genus Diadema; species Diadema antillarum. The sequence goes on from NW_027271743.1 coordinate 65,801, forward strand.
ATATGAATATATCCGTAAAATAATGCAAAATTTACGTTGGCATAAGCTGTAAGAGCAGCCAAATGAAAAAAAAAAGTACTTGAAGCCTTGATATTAGGCTGATGGTGAAAAAGTACAATGAACTATCAGTTTGGGATTCTTGGTATGTTTTATTTCATAAACCATTCACTGCCAGCATAAAGTGCTGATATCTATTAACAAAGATATGCAACTTCCCAAAAGTCATTGGCATTGAATTTACATCATTTAGCAGAGGATATTCAGAGAAGGTCACAAGTTGATCAAATAAAAAAGTACAGCAGTTGAATACTAGTGTGGCTTGTTTATAAGCAGATCAGAGTCTTCGTTACATGTCTGTATTTCAAAATGACTTAGATTTTCCAAGCCAGGATGTGTACTCATGAAGTGCCTCTAAAGGTTACTTTTAAGTCGGAGCTACCGAGCCTCCCTGCTTTGAGAGTTTATGATACGGCTCCCTAAAAATAAACTATCAGTTATAATAAATACATCTCATCCTTTATCTGCTAAAAATAAGAGTCATGAAAGCCTCCCTGAATTGCTTTGAATTTATTCTCTCACCTTTTCAGAGGTGTGTATTGTAACACATACAGTATATGGCAATATCTCCTTGATAGCTCCCTTGAATACACTGAATTTTGATGCGTGATTATTGGAATTTTTGCCTTAACAGCTTTTGTCCGCTGAAGCCCAACATAAATGAAAAGTCAACCAGAGTCCAGATCTGCTGCATGTACAATGGTATTCTAGCCTCTTGAGTATCAATTGTTATTATTGTCTAAAGTATGATTCTCAAAGGGATGCCGGGTTATCATTATTATCACTATAATAGATTTCATATCTTTAGCAATATCACTCTGACTGTCATTTGTTATGTTTTTATCCCTTTAGGCATTGGTGTGCAGTACTTTCATTCCGTTCTACTCTGGCTTCCTCCCACCATCCTTCAGGGGCACGGTAAGTACATTGTACCTCAGCACCTCAGAACCTAATACCTGGTACTGTACATTACTGCTACTACTAATACACCAGTTTGGAGACTTACATCTGCACACTGTATGAGCAGATAAAAGGTATTGCACTATTCTACCATGCAAAATATGAAACCATGCGGTGTACAAGAAAAAAGAGGTGGCTACTTGTATTTGGAAGCCGAGGAACATGCCTCAAAATACTGCTGCGGGTGGCTGTCGAAGAAGTAAGAAATGATATGGAAATCTGATTTATCTCAAGGATCTTTGTTGTGACATCATGTGACTTTCAAAACAATGGTCACCCAGGGAGCAACGGTCATGTGATACAATTGTTATATGATCACTGCAAGGCCATCTGGGAAACAGTTGTTGGTTACTTTGTGCAGTGAGAAATCTGTAATGCTAGATGTATAGCATATCAGACAGATAATTACTGTCTTTCTTGAGGTGTGATATGACACTTGATATCTCATGGGAACTCTTATTTCCTCAAAAGATTATATTCAAATTTTATTGCCTGGATAGGAAGATAATCCTGTTCAAGGGACTTTTATTGTGTACCTCAATGACATTTATCTGTAATTTAATGTGCATTCAACTTAACTGTAAAATATTTATTTATTTTTTTTTCTAAAATGGACAGATCATAAACGAATTGATGAAAATAGTCAGTTGGATTGCTCTTGAGGATACTTGCCCAGACTGAGTAGTGCATTTTGCTTTGCTGAGTCACTCTACAGTGTAGTATTGGAACCAGAATGAAAAATGATCAGTGGCATTGGCGAGAAATGAGAGGAACTTTTAATAGGGAATCAACTTTATACACAGATACTTTGTATATTATGGGAAAATGCCACCTACCACTTAGTTTCCACTGTCAACATTGTATTGATTGTTCACGAATATTTGATTTTAGGACTTGGCTATTGGGCAGTTTGATGGCATATTGGAAACACTACAGTGCTGCATGGAGTGCAGCATTGTGCATGCAATTTCTGTTTGTTTTTGGGGGGCAGTCATTGTTGGTGACATATACATGTATGTAGCTCTATGATAGTGTTTTGATTCTCTTAAAACAATTTAACCGATTGTATTCTGTGTGCAAAGAACATGTAAGTAACATGCTTCATATCCAGAGTCAAAATGGTATTCTTCAAGATCATCAAATAATGAAGTTATTGTGTATTTCACTAGTAAATTAAGAAGAATGTTATATGTTGGCATGAAACAGGTTTGTGCAAAACGACAATTAAGCATTCAATTAGTACCCAAAACTAACTAAGAAACTGTCATAAAGATAAGGAGCAAAAAGAAAGCAAGTGTTGTTGACTTTCAATTTGGGAATCTTCATCAAAGTACATATTTTACGTGGGCCCAGGCACCATTCAAATACATTTGGTGTACATATCAGATAATTACTTGAACACTACATGTAGGTACTTTGTTTATTTTGCTTGAATAGTCTGCGATTCATTTCATTTCAATGATCTTGGTTTTCGATCATGACAAAACTTGTAAGATAAGACCTGCACACGGGGCATAACAAATTCCTTAATTTTTGTTCCACTCTGCAGCGGTATGTAGACGGTGGTATATCAGACAACCTCCCAATCATAGACCATTCCTGCAAAACCATCACAGTATCGCCTTTCTCCGGGGAGGCCGATATATGTCCGCGATCCGACGAATTCAGCGACTACCTCGACTTCACCGTTTCCAACACACATATACAGGTGAGTTCCTCTTTTTCTATCATGTGCCACCCACAGATGGCTAAATTTCAGAATAGTTTTACTAATACTGCACCTTGATGATTAAATTTTCATAACATACTTGTACAATGTGTGAGAAAGCACAAATTAAATCATTTGTTGAGATTGAGGGACATCTCTGGTCTGAAGTTCATATGACAGCCTTTGCAGATTTCTTCCATGTCCTTACATAATTTCATTTCTTTGGCTGATGTTCATCTTGGCAGTGGAAATAGATGGTAGGCCAGACAATTTGGTCTATCTGAAAATTTCATGGCCTGAAAGAGAGAGGTAGTGGCCCAAAATAAAAGCAAAAGTAATAATCCATTTTTAACATTGGTTGCCCAATTGGACCACCAACCAATACATTTTGGTGGCCCAACACCAATTCTTAGTGGCCAGGGGGCAGTGGGCCAGTGGTGATGTTGAACCCTGCATACAATATTATTGATTTTATGCTTAGACAGTACAGTGTATGTACTACACTTTGAGTCAATACAGGATTAGATATTAATCATCGAAATACAAAAACTATGCTATCGTTCAAAGTAATTTTGTTGGGCTGGGTTTTTGTTAAACACACCCATTACAATCCCAGTGTAAAACCCTCCTGAAGTTACCTGTGTTGGCTCAAGGGTCAAGCATTAAAAGGCAAACAAGGCTTGCATTCCATTTTCTCGTCCAAGTTTGCTCCAATCTATGGGGGATTGCAGTGGAAGTGTAAACCAGTGTGTCACACACAGCTGCCAATTTCCATTCAACGACAATTGCCTCCTGTTATCAATGAACCGATCAAAGTTGGGTAGTAGAGGAGCCAAGATTGATAGCTCTGTAAATTGACAATTATGGTTTGATTCATTGTGCAATAAATGCTTTTAAAGATGGCAGGAACCTGTGCCGAATGAGAGAACCCCTGCTCCCCTTGATTTATGGGTAAGAGGTTACACCCGAAGACCTCGATAGCGGAAAGGTCAGGGGTAAGGTATGCAATATGACAGCCAGTATGGCAAATGATCAAGAAGTCAAGAGTAAGGTGTATTCAATGTAGTCTACCAGTCCAAGTGACAGTATTTAGTTGGGGTGTTTGGCAGATGACCACTAGCTATACCAGCCAGTGTCCTTCACAACGCCAGAAGGTCAAGTTTGATGTAAGAGACGAATGGACAACAGCCACATGATATCCAGTTCAATAGTTACGTGGTACATACAAATAATGTAAAGGTGAGAGGGTGTTGGTGGAGATGCAACACACTTGAGGGACAGTGGTGAAACATTCACAAGGCAGAGCCAAGTGCGCGTTTCATGATATTGTAAGTACGAGTGAGCTGCTCTCCACTAATGTCACAAACTCAAACCTCTGCATTATTTGTTTTATAAAATGTTTCTATGACCTATTTTTCAGTTACAGTGTCTGTACCTTATTTTATGGGTGAATACCAGTCAGCTACATTGATTGAGTGCACACCGTTCAAGTATATTTGCAATTCAGACATCATTGAGTACAATTGCAGCAAGCCAAATGAATGCACAAAGTCACATTTAATTTATGCAATGATACTAGTATCTCAGAGCTGTTGTTAGAACCAGTCATTGGTATTCAACTAATGACCGCTGGGCATGTTACACAAAATGAAAGACCTGTCATGTGATTGCCATCAGCCTATCATTTGATTAGGGTCCATATCACCATTTTGAAATATGTTTTCTCTTTCCCGTCACAGCTCACTGCCAGTAACTTGTACAGAATGTGTCGAGCCCTCTACCCCCCGGAGCCCAGTGTGCTCAGCAGGATGTGTCAGCAGGGGTTTGACGATGCCCTGGTCTACCTCAAAACACATAGTGAGTTACTGTAAAACGAGGAATGTTCGCATGCATTTTAATTTCGCGAATTTTGCGAGAGCAAAGATTCGCAAAATTAAAATGCACAAATGAACTTCTTGTCCACACTTTAAATGCATTGAATGCCAGTGGCAATGCATGAAAATTTCATGCTGCAAAAAAAAGGCCATTGGCTCCAAATCGCGAAAATTTCATGCTGCGAATATATCATATCTTACAGTAAACTGATTCTGATGAGTCTTAACATTGTGAGAAGGATTCAAACCTCTCCAATTCACCTGCTTTGATACATAAGTAGAGGAGTGAGGAGATAATTTTAGGTACCGGTAGTATAAAAAGAACATTAAATGCCAACCAGTAACAACTACAAGAACTGCGTCACACAGTAGAAGCAGAATTGCCTCTGACATAGTGTTATTCCCCGTAAGGATCATTACAGTGCATGCCGTGTATACTCAAGTCTGGAAAGCTGTGAGTTAAAGGACAAGTTCACCTTCATAAACATAAGGATTGAGCGATTGTAGCAATATTAGTAGAACACATCATTGAAGGTTTGAGGAAAATCGGACAATCCGTTCAAAAGTTATGAATTTTTGAAGTTTTTGTGCAGTAACCGCTGGATGAGAAGACTACTGCAGTGTATGAATAACTCAGATGTCACATGCGTACAACAATATAAGAAAATACAAAGAGAATTTCACAAAATTTCATCTTTTGAAAGAAAGTACACATTCCCTTGACTCATTACCGACATATGTTATGGGTAATATTATTCCCCCTGCCTTTAGAAAGAGACAAGTCAAGTGGTCTGTCATTATGCGAAAAAAGTGGAAATATGTTGAATTTTCTTTACATTTTCTTTATACTGTTGTACGCATATGACTCACAAGCTGCAGTAGTCTCCTCATCCAGTGGTTCCAACACAAAAATTTTAAAAATTCATAACTTTTGCATCGATTGTCCAATTTTCCTCAAACTTTCACTGATGTGTTCTACTTATATTGCTGCATTTTCTCAATCCTTATGTTTATGAAGGTGAACCTGTCCTTTAAGGTAGATCCTAGTTGACCGCCTCAAGCAGGCTGTGGTTTGGTGTCTGTCAACAAGAGGATCCTATTCCTGGGTCACCTTGAGAAGAGAAAAAGGGGAAGGCGAACTAATTTTACCAGGAACAAGGATGTATCGATGAGGTCAACTGTTCCCCCATCTAGGATCCATTCAAGGCGGCCGTGCCTTCGTGGGGAAGCGGTGTGCACTTTCACTGTCAATGTCATGTTAATGGTGTCATATCATTATATAGGTTTGATTGGTACTTGTAACTAGCATCCTGGATCCAGTGAAAACCACAAAAGCTTTTCTCTTTTTACCCCCACTTCCACCCTCACACCACACCACCTGCTGGAACCAGGAGGTTGTTAACCCTTGGCAACATCTCCAGAGTTCACATCCCTTCTACCTCTCAGCTGGTTGTATTTAGAAAATAGATACGATAGCTTTGGCAGGTGTTTGTGCTTTGTATTGAAAATATGCTGACAATCTGTGTCTCCCTTTTGCAACCCTGGAAACCAAATTCCTTTCATCAGCTTGTATGTTGTCGAGGTGTTATTGGAGGTAATTGAAAACCTTTCCTCAGAATGATAAAACTGGAATCTTTATGATGGATGGGGAATAGATACTGTAGTTTTCTAGTGAATTTATTTTAACCAAAAAAACTTCCAACTGTTGTTTTTCCTACAAAGGGGGAGTGTATTCTCGAGTAACATGGGGTTAGATTTTCATTTCTGTTTTCAAACTCTGCGGTGTATTATACCATATGTGACCCGCTACAACAAAATGATCCTAAAGTCGGGCGAGGTCGATTATTTGAAAATTGCATGACACAATTCCCTAATCTTTCTGCTTTAAATTGATATATAACACATCTTATAAAAATAATCGGCTGCGGAGATATCGATGTTTAAAAGAGAGCATGTCGACGCGTCTGGGAAATCACTGTTTCGAGAAAAGCGCCCTAAAAGTTCTCCTTGCGATGCAATCACGACCAAGGGACACGCAAGTCAGTATTCACCTCCGGACAATAGAAGGTAAGCCCTAGCAACCCCCGCAATGCTCATTCAAACACAGCGTCGGCGGTCTCCTCACCGACCAATCAGTGACCAGGATTCCAGGAGAAGCGGCTGGGCATAGCGCACCCTGCCACCACACACCAGTCGACTGGGGAGTGTGCGAGCTTCACGCTTCGGTTAGCGGCAAGCAGCAAACTGACCAATGAGATCACTCTGGTCGTTGTTAGGGGCGGAGCCTATCTGCGGCGCTCAATCCAAATGTTCGAACCAGTTTCTGCTTCGTTGAAACGCCAAAAAACATGGCCCAGAAAAACGCTATTTTTTGGTCTTTCCTTTCATCATTTTGCTTCAAAATTTCGACAGATGATAGAAGACATGTCAGACTTTAATAATATGTCAAATTCAGAAAATCGTAAGTTTTGACCAATTTTGATGCTCTGACTTCAAACTCGATTTTCACGTCTTTGACCGTGCGCGACTTTAGGACCATTTTGTTGTAGCGGGTCACATATTATTAAGATATCATACACAATGTTTGGAGACATTCTTCAACCAGGCAAAATTTTGCAGTCTGTACAAAGGGGATATTGTACGACCTTTAACACTGATAATCAATGAAAGCAGAAAGAAGCATTCTAACTCATTTCCTTCCTACCTTCTGTCATCATCCTCCTGTTCTGATCATTTCCACCCAAAGCTGTAAACTTATTCCTGTCTATGTTTGGTGTTTGTTTTCAAAGGTGTGTAGTGTTTGGCACGAGTCCAAGTTGCCTTGACTTGAATCTGGTTATATCATGAAGTGCGCTTTGAACTCTTTGAACTTCACAGTCAACATTCAGGGGGAGGTTTCCCTATTAAAATAAATGTAACCAACTCTCCAACCCGCAAGGAGTGTCAAAACAACCATCTAAATATAAAAACTAAATCTTGATATACCAGATAGATTATTTCCCTTTTGGAAGATCAAGAGATATTTTATCAGGACTGCTTATCGGTACTGTCAAAAAGAAAGAATTTGATATTGGGAACTTTTATAGGACACTTAGAAAGAGTAGAGGTCTCTTTGCAAAATAAGTTAACCCTGCAGATGAGCTTCATGTATAAACATTGCATGAAAAGATCATCCTCAGGGAAATATGTTTGTATCATATTCCTACCTCCAACAGGTACACCATGTTTGGTTTCAGTGTGTAGATATTCAAAAACATGCTACTAGTACAGATGTATATCATTCCACCTCTGAATTCTCTCAGTTTTCTTCAGTGGTTAACTGTGTGACTGTATACTTTCTTTAATAATGCAGAGACATTTTCCCTCCTCGCACAAATTTTTTCCTCATTGCCATATGGTCCCTGTGTATTTACTTTACCATCTAACTTAATATTACAGAAGAGGGGATAATCATATGCCCATCAAAAGTCTGATACCCAATGAAATATGGGGTGGGGGATTTCCATTCTTCGTGCTAGTTGAGCAAACTATATTTTATATGTAGGATATTGAATGGCATGCACATTTGAAGCCCACACCTTGTGATTATGGCATGCCCCTTTTCACATCTTTCTTCAACGTTCTCTAATCTCCACACCCCCCAAGAAAAAAGAAGAAGATAAGAGGTGCCAGCTTACACTACATGAATAGTCCAGTCAAATGCATAATATTCATAATCATTTTTTTTAGAAGTTTGATTAATGTAGAGTGGTGTGTTTAAAGGACAAGTTCACCTTCATAAACATAACGATTGAGAGAATGCAACAATATTAGTAGAACACATCAGTGAAAGTTTGAGGAAAATTGGACAATCGATGCAAAAGTTATGAATTTTTGAAATTTTTGTTTTGGAACCGCTGGATGAGGAGACTACTACAGCTTGTGAGTCATATGCGTACAACAGTATAAAGAAAATATAAAGAAAATTCAACATATTTTCACTTTTTTCGCATAATAAAAGAGCACTTGACTTGCCTCTTTCTAAATGCAGGGGGAATAATATTACCCATAACATTTGTCGGTAACGAGTCGGGGGAATGTGTACTTTTTTCATAAGATGAAATTTTGTGAAATTCTCTTTATATTTTCCTTATATTGTTGTACGCATGTGACATCTAAGTTTTTCACACACTGCAGTAGTCTTTTCATCCAGCGGTTACTGCACAAAAACTTCAAAAATTCATAACTTTTGAACGGATTGTCTGATTTTTCCTCAAACTTTCACTGATGTGTTCTACTAATATTGTTACATTCTCTCAATCCTTATGTTTATGAAGGTGAACTTGTCCTTTAAGGGTCACTATAAGACACTGGGTTGTACAAAAATAGCAGATGTTTTGTTTTTCCCTTCCTTTCTCAACAATTGTCGGCACCTTTGTTGAGATAATAAACTACTCTTTGCTTGTTTGTTTGGCTTTATTTTGAGAGTGCTGTAATGATAAATTCACAAGCAAGGTTGTTGAACCTCCTTTCTCATTCCCTTTCGAGCAGTATTACAATGTACACTGTAAGCATGCATGCGTGCAATGTGATCAGTGGACCGTACAAACATTAATATATGGAATGTTGACTCTTTAGCATGTGCAACAGCACATGCTCTTTGATGAACATTACATCAGACTTGTGGATAGTTATCAATATACTGAAAAGCCTGCCCTCCCTATCTTTAAGAAGGACAAGGGAGGTGACCCAGTTGTTGGCTACGATAGCAGATATCCTCAAGGAGGCAACCAATAGCCAGGACTGTGGACAAGGAGTGTCGGCTAAAGTTTGAGTCAATATTTGTACAGCAGAGAGGGGGGGGGGGGGGAATAAGAATGACAAATATGATTATCTGTCAGACTAAGGATTAAGAATTTGACACAGTAAAGGCTGTCAAAGATTCTTGGAGTTGCCAACTCATCGTGCCTTCATGACAGACTGTCTTGATAGAACACAGCATTATAATGCTTGACTGAAAATTAAATTCTTCTTGAATGAAGCTTTTCTTCTTCTTCTTCTTCTTCTTCTTCTTCTTCTCCTCCTTTTTTTCTCCCTCTTTATATATCTTCCCCCTTTCCCTCTATCTCTTTCTTATGCTCTTGTTTGAAAAAGGCACCCACTTAATAATTTGAGGTATGTATAATTCTGATTAAATACCATATTACTCTCCATACATGTACAATGGTTCACTCATTTTCTTTCACACAAAGGAACCCAAGTTTATTGAAAGATTGGATTCTTGTATTTTAGTTTTTATGTCCTTTAAAATTCTTGAATCTTTTTCACTGGACACAGTATCATGATCATGATGGGAATAACCACTTGTCATCAGAGCCCTTGAAAATACCTTGTAGATTATACCAGCGGTAGACCAGTCTGGCTGTTATTTGTGAAAGAATGTGGCACCTCGGAAGGGTGTGGATTCGCTAAATTTCAGTCTCTATTCAAACTCTATTCGCTCAAGTGCAGTTCACAGACAGTTATGATGTAACAAGGTATTATGATATGGAGGGGGAAAAGGATTGGTAACTTCATTAGCTTTGTAGTCTCTTCAAAATGTAAGCCATCTTAGATGAGTTGCTGGACCTAGTATTTGAATCAAAGCCTAGGGAAAAAGAAAGTGGCTGTATTTAATTTGGTTCCTACTTCTAAAATCCTGCAGTATCAGCTCTTGTAAAATTTCTACTTACTCTGCTATTATCTTTCCAGTTACACCCATAAATACAAGACAAAATCAAGTGTTAGTTTCCATCGGTGGGCTGAAATTACAAACATAATCAAGAAATTCTAGCAGTTGAGGCAGTCTGGCAACTAATTTGAAGCTCGTAGTAAATCTCCCAGCCTGTACAGACCACAAGATTGTGTTACCTGTTAGGAGCAGTCAGTGGACAGCGAGCCTGTGTTGCGCAATAAATGCACCTCATGGGAAAGCAAACAGACGGTCTATTGTCCAGTGAGATATCGCAGATAAGCCGAAGACATCAGAACATTGCATGGAGTTTATCGCAAGACCACAATAAAGGGCAATTTGTGACTTCTTTCCCTGGAGTCGGCCATGATATAATCCATTGATGGTTCAAAAAGAATTGTAGATTAGCATGGCCTTGATTGAGATACAAATGTACAGATAGTGTACTCTAATTGCAGTATGAAAAAAGAGTAGTAGTTATGCAGTATGTATGGGGAAAGAAGAGGAGTTACTGAGTTTTGTTCTCTTTTGTTGTACTAGGGGTGGAATACAGTGGTGTGCCTTACAGTAGATATTCAATATGTTCCTTTTCCCTTGACTCAGAAAAGGAAGGTTTTGAAAATAATGTCTTTTCCTCATAAAACTATTTGAAGCAGATTTGGACGTCCTTGCATTTTTTCAAGGGAGTTCTTTAATAGGAAGGAGACAGCAGAGCGTACGAGCGAGGAAATGAGACTGCAGATTGAGAGTATGGAAGCATACATTGTAGTTGTTGTTTTTTTTCTCCCTTCTTCTTTATAGGTGTCATGGGTATTTTTGTGATACAGATGTTGTTGCAGCTTTGAAACTAGATCAAGGAATCTCAGGGCAACTGACCCAGACTTTTACAGCAATATCAGGAGAAGAGAATGTCTCCTCTTTTCTTGGGAGGGGGGGGGGGGCAGTCTGGTTTCTTGGCAATTTTTCCAGATGTTTTGAGTATTTAAAAGGACAGTGACCTTTTAGATATTCACACATTAAGTACTGTTTCTTCATAGTATCTGTTCTCATTAGAATATGATGTAAACATTAATACATCAACTGTGATTTAATGTTTATGTGATGTGTTTTGTGATAGTTACTTCTCATTCCTGCAGACCTGGTAATCCATTGTGAGTGTAGAATATGTGATATACGTTTCGTTACTTATTTTCTATCTTTGAGTACCTTTAAAGTATGTTCAAATTTGCTAGATCTGTAGCATCAAGCAAATTTTCTGTCCTATGTGTAATGCAAACTAAAGCTATCTTCAGCTGTAATAAGTGGCAGCAGTGAGCCTTTTTAAGTGCCCACTCAATTGTCATGACCGTCTGCAAAATCAAAAAACTTGATGAGAGAAATCCGTCTGATCCAGTTTAGCGCAAAAAATACTCGCGCAAAAATTGATGACTGTTTTTGCGTTTGTTTTCCCCCTGCAGCTATCATTCCTTGCGAGAGACACGTACTGAAGGCGAGGTCACACTCCGTTTGTCTTGGCAACCTCAGGATGGGGACCTCACCATCCAGATCGAAGCTCGCGGCTGGTAGGCGGCGCACCGCACCTCTCCCCAGGCGACGCTCGCATGCAGCGTCCTTCTCTTCCTCCTCCAGCGTCAGATGGAGCGTGTCGGAAGACTCCGGGACGGAGGAGGATGCGGAGGAGGAGGAGGAGGAGGAAGAAGAAGAAGAAGAGGAAGAGGAAACGGAAGTTACTAAGGGATTGGACGAAACAGATTTTGAGGTTAGAGGCTTTTCTTCTTCTTTCTTTTATATCAAGATTTCAGTTTATGGGTGACACAACATTTGCTCCTGCAACGACTGCTCCTATCTGATTTTCTCCGAGGACGTAGTATTACAGGGTAGAGTTCTGATAGGGTTTTAGGTTTTACTTAGTTTGATGTGAGGATTAGGATTAGGGTTAGGGTTTATGTTTGTGGGTAGGAATGTATGTTTGGCTTGGCTTGGCTTGGCGTGTAGATATTTCATGGGAATAATTGTCACAGGAGCAAATGTGATGGAACCCAATTTATGATGCTAGTGATATGACATGCCTGCTTTAATACAGGGTTTGAGGATATGAGCTCAATTGGGAGTAGATGTCATACACTTGCCCAGGACAATTTCTTTTGCCTAATAGACATGTCATAGGAATAGCATTGCTATGAATGGAAAGCTTGCTATCATGTCTCAAAGAGAGTTGAATCACAGTGAGAATGGACAATACAGTGGGGAGTTATACACATCCATTTAAAGACAGATGAAATAGTCCAATTTAATGATCGACTTGTTAAACATTTAAATTGTCCAAGATATGAAACATGTGGTCGGATCCAGTCTTAACCAGCCGGTGCACTCTTCAAACATACAGAGCGTGTTTAGGGAAATTCCAAGGTGCTCCCACTTTTGATGAGCCTGTAAAATTGTATAGTAAGTTCAGCTCAAGTTTGTCACACGCACTCTTGATATCATGTGTCACTTTAGCTGTAACTTGTATGTATATATTGACATAAAAAATTCGAAAGACGTTTGACCCTGCATGATGTAGACATTGTCATCTTCAACATTATCCTATTTAAGTTTTGGTGGTTTTATACTTTCTTTTTCTGATATGAAACCCAGGAACCAACCATGTTTTCTGTGCCAGAGGAAGAGGAGGAGGAGGAGGAGGGAGTTAGGACGTGGGATCACTGGGATGACAACGACTTCTTCGAGAACCGTCCCTGCGAGAAGTGCGAACGCCACTCCAAGGAGCTGAGACGGGTCAAGAGTTTACCACCGGAGGTCATGGAAGGTGAGGACTACCAGCAACTCACTAAACTTCAGGGAACAAAAAGATATTCAAGACATGTGCTGAATTAATTGTATACATGCAGTTGTCTCCGCATAATTGGCTAGTGTGAGGCAGAGCGTTTTCTACAAGATTAGGCACGTGCATCTGATTTACCAGAAACTACTGTATATTATTATCAGAACTTCTGTCTATCTTTTCACATGGGGGGCAGGATGCGAGGAATTGAGTCGATGGTTGAAGGAAATGGTCTCATCATTCGTATGATAATGCTAATTAATGGATTTTGTTTGGGGAGAACTGAAGGAGCTGTGTTCTGGACTGTGTAGTTGCTAGTTTCCTGGTTGATTTTAAGTACAAGTTGGTCTTAGATCTTGGATAATCTGTCTTAACCATTTCAATAGGAAATTGTAATTGTTATTGTTTTCAAAGTTTTTGTTGTTGTACTTTGTCATCTCCTTTTCTTGTTCTTCACGTTCTTATTATAATCGTTGCTGTTAATTATGATTTTGTTATTATTGTCGTTGTTATCATGAATTGCTTGATGATGGTGATTGTCATGGTAATGGTGATGAAAATGTTTCTCTTCAAGCCATGAGAGATTGATCCTAACCCTCCCTATATAAATCTCTCTCTCTCTCTCTCTGCTGTCCCCTCCCCACCCTCACGCAATCCCCCAGTTCTTCACTCCGCCTGCCAGTCCCTGAACCCCACCCTGTGGAACTACATCACTCGGAGCAGACTGGGCCAGGTGGTCTCCATCGTCTCTCTGCCTTACGTTCTCCCTCTGGAGACGGCGTTCACCCTCGCCATGCGGTAAGTCGGGATTCTCTCCAATTCGCACATCCATATCACACATGAAAGCGCATTAGGAAACTCCTATAAGGTCGCAGACATCATCACCCTAGTAGGCTAGAAAAGATGTGTTCTGTGCCAACCAAATTATGGTATACATGTGAAGAGTTTGTTCGCAAAAACCGATTAGTCCGTATTAGCCAAATGGAGATATTTGCGATTAAAGGTCAAGAAAAATAAAGAGAATAATAAGAAAATTTTTGCTTCTTTTGACCATAACTTCATAAATATACCTTTATACGTAGTGACCAATATATCATTTAAAAGATATTATTTTGTACTTTATGACAGAGACCGTACTTCAAAATCTTCAAAAAGGGACTTATCGGTTTTTGCAAACAAACTCTTCATGTGAAGGAGTTCTTTGACTGACATACAGACCAAAAAAGTTGTACCTCTACATCCTGCTGCATCATCACAAGAAGTCGATGAACTGTGTATATCAATGCAGATTTAATGAAGCAGTAAGAGTTTGACATGTACAACAAGGCAGAAGTTTGCTGTGATGTCACTCTGATCAGACCTTACTTTCAGTGCTCCAATTGAGCAAATCCTCTTTATTAGCTTGTCCATTATGATATTTGGATTTTGTTCCCAGATGATATATTTGCACCTACAGCACTCGACAGAGGGGATATAGCGCATGATATCGTTTAAAGTTATTAAAGTTTTTTTTTTCTGCCGAGAATATGGTGATATGTAATTTGTAGAAAATTTCAGAGGAGCTTGGGGTTGTCATAGAAACAAAGATGGTTATTGACAATTCTATTTCATTTTATTCCTTAAATGGACGTTGGCCTTGAAGGTTAACAAGGTGGCTCCCTAACCTACCAGCCGACATGAAGTGGTTCCTGTCCGGCTTATCGAACATCATTCGGATCATCCTGGCGAACCTCGGGGACATGGACATCCGGAAGTTTGAAGCGCAGTGAGTGTGGGCAGTCAAAAGTTGGCGGCCGGGGATAAGGATCGGGGTGCTTGGTATTGTTTTGGAGGGAAGTTGCGGGGTATGGGCGACCTTCTCAATTGTGGCAAGGTGTCTCCAGAAAGGGGAGCGTGGCATTCAGACAAAGTTTTGTCTTTTCTTGTCATCGGGAAGGAAAGGGGGTCCAGGACTTGTGGATCTGTCCATTGTTGTCATTGGGAAAGAAAGGAGGGTGGGACTT
Source organism: Diadema antillarum (assembly GCF_040938485.1). Lineage (NCBI taxonomy): Eukaryota > Metazoa > Echinodermata > Echinoidea > Diadematoida > Diadematidae > Diadema > Diadema antillarum. Next base: position 80,937 of record NW_027271743.1, read on the forward strand.
GAGGATCCGTCCTTTGTTTGTTGTCATTGGGACTTGTGGGTCACACTGCTGTTAGAGTCTGCAAGAACATGGATGCACTGTTTTATAGCAGGAAATCCTCTTGGTTTATGTATTTCACATTCCAACTGTTGTCATGACAAGGAGAAGTGAGTAAGCAAATCTAATGTTTCTAGAGTAGACCCAAGATTTAGACCATCAAATCACTACAGATAATGGGGAAAGGTTTCGTGCAAACTACAAAGAGAAAACAAGATTACTTAACCCGTTCCATACTGAATTCTCAAATACACATAGACTTAAAACAGAGGCCACCAGGTTCCCATACAAAATGGGTTAATATGCCATTCTCAGGGAGTGAAAATCATGAGAACTGGAATCAGAGGAGGAAGGGGCTGCTACTGTGATGGACCGGGAGGGAAGGACAACAAAGAAAATGGAGTTAGGTTGTCTAAAACCTGTGGTTTCTCTTTTAGTTTGTTGGGCTATGTTGGCAGTGTGGAGCAAGGCATGAGCAACAATTCACAGAGAGGAGGCTAGCCTTTCCTGTAGCAGGCAAAAGAGGGCGCTATTTGGCATATGTTGTGATGCATCTCTGGGTCTCACTTTGGTGGAAGTTTGCTTTACATGGAAATATATTGCAATTTTTATACCCCCGCCAAACGAAGTTTGAAGGGGGTATATAGGAATCAGCGGACGGTCGGGCGGTCGGGCGGTCGGTCGGGCGGTCGGGCGGTCGGGCGGTCGGTCGGGCGGTCGGGCGGTCGGGCGGTCGGTCCGTTGCAAATCTTGCGTCGCGAACTACTTCCTCAGTTTTCAACCGATTCCCATAAAACTTGGCACAGATGTGTGCCTTGGGTTGTAGATGTGCAAGACGTATTTTTTGACAGTACCCAAAAGTACGTTGCCATGGTAACGGCATATTATGGGCAAAAATGGGTACAAATCTTGCGTCGCGAACTCCTCCCACAGTTTTTGATCAATTTTTATGAAATTAGGTACAGATGTTCATCTGAATATGTTAATGTGCAAGACACATATTTCCGCAGTGGCAAAAAGTGCGTTGCCATGGTAACGGCATGTTATTGGTAAAATATAGGGCAAAATGCTTCATGGCAAAACTGCTTCATCAGTGTTCTTCCAATTCTCATGGAATTCATATTGAATGTTTGTCTTAGGATATAGGTCAGCATGACACATTTCTTGACAGTGACAAAAAGTATGTTGCCATGGTAACAGCTCACATATTATGAGCCAAAATGATGGAAAATTTTGTGTTGCAAACTACTTCCTCAGTTTTTGCCCAATTTCCATGAAACTTGGTACAGATGTGTGCCTTTGGTTGTAGATGTGCAAGACGCATTTTTTGACAGTACCCGAAAGTATGTTGCCATGGTAACGGCATATTAATGGCAGAAGATCAAGGAAAGATCTTGCGGATTTATCTACTTCCTCAGTTTTTTGACCAAAGCTTATGAAATGTGGCACACACCTTGATCTTGGTGGGAAGATGTGGAAGACATATTTTTCGGACGTGTCGGAAGCTGCGTTGCCATGGTAACGGCATATAAATGGCAGAAGATCAAGGAAAGATCTTGCGGATTGAACTACTTCCTCTGTATTCGACTGAAGCTCATGAAATGTGGCACACACATTGGTCTTGGTGGGAAGATGTGCAGACATATTTTTTGGACATGTCGGAAGCTGCGTTGCCATGGTAACGGCATATTAATGGTGGAAGATCAAGGAAAGATCTTGTGGATTGAACTACTTCCTCAGTTTTTGACAAAAGCTTATGAAATGTGGCACACACAATAGTCTTGGTGGGAAGATGTGCAAGACATATTTTTCGGACGTGTCGGAAGCTGCGTTGCCATGGTAACGGCATTTAAATGGCAGAAGATCAAGGAAAGATCATTCCTTGGGTAAGACTGTCGTCACGGGGCGGGGGTATTAATCACCTTAAGTGATATTTCTAGTTCTCCTTTTCTTCCCCTGTTTTTACTCTTTTATGTTGCCCATGTGAAAATTGATACTGCAGTGATAAAAACACTACTATTGGTAAAAAACAATCACATGGTGTTCCTACAAATGTAGTTTTGTGTTTGTTCCTGGAGATACTATTCAGAATATGGGGATGATGCTAAAGTGATAGAATTTGTTTTATTTTCTCCACTGTCCAGGGTACTGGGAGCATTTTGAAGTCGTTTTATTTACACTATTTAAACGTTGTTTCTTCTTGTGGCAGGTTCTCATGCAATTTTGGTCTTCAGCTTGAGCCGGAGCACATGTCTGCCTTGGCTGGCTACCCGGTCGCACCTCAGTCTGTCTCCGACCACGCCCACGAACTCTTAGCCCTTGACATGGCGACGAGGGCAGGGCGCCGCCCCCGCAAGCTCAACTTCCAGTTCTCCATGGACGTGCAGGCCGAGGCGCTGCCGGACTGCGTCGTGGACACCTTTGACTTCTGCGACGACCTCGGCGAGCTGACGCTCCCTCGGAGGCGGCATATTCACCTGGGGGCAAGAAGCCCACCCCCGAGCCCCGCCCCTACCCCCGATACTGCAGAGGAACAGGATTGGGAGTGTGACAGCTACGAGTACACCCTGAGGGTGGCAGAAGAGATTGAGGATGTCACCACCTACCACTACCTCCGCGTCACACAGCAGGTGGAGTCAGGTGACGGGCGTGGCACTGTGGAAGTCGTGGAAGTATGATGGGGGAGCAACAACCCCCCTTAGCAACCTGTGCAATCCATAAACAATTGTACTTCATTGTGCTTCTGCCATGTGTGCATAGCATCCCTAGTGGACTTCACAGAAGGTGCTTGAATAGGTATAATAGGGATCGTTCCACCCGCACAAGAATCGAATTGTAGCCAGTGTTTGGACTGACAGATTATAGCAACTCATGAGTGATTCAGACACAGCATCAAAAGCCAAGAAGCGAGTCAAGAGACGGATGGGGTGTGTGAGGAAATGGCTCGGCACAGCAACCTGTCTTAAGTCACAAAGGTGGAAGATACATACCTGCAACTTAGTGTAGTGAACTTGTCAAAGTCTTGATTCTTCCACAACCATAGCAAGCATCATGAGTTTTGAAGGATACTATGTGAATATTAATCTAGTAGAGGTGCAGTTTTAAATGTCCATATGAAGCTCTGATGACATTTCCAAATTTTTATTCCTTCATTATGCAACAAATATGTAGTAATTCCCACAGTCTTGCATATCATTCATTCAGACATATTTATTCACTGTATGTATCTGCCGGATACTAGTATGTATCGATCTTTTTATCAGGTTGAAGGTGATTGCCAAATTCTTACGCATGACAAGTAAAATCTGATCACAGTTGCTGCAATACTGAATTGTAACTAGCTGAAAGTATGACTGATTTGCAACAACATAGTGTGTGGTATTATATGTGTCTTGTTGTTGTCAATGAAGTGTCTGTTCTTCTAGTGTCTCATCTTACTTTGCCAATATAAGGTAATGCCTTCCTTACCTCCCCCCCCCCCCCCAAAAAAAAAAAAAGATGAGCAAAGTGCAGTTACAATTTCCATGGCCTCTGTTCTTGCAAATAGAGGAACATTTTACAAGTTAGTGCTACAGTGTTTGTTTTCCTCTCAAGTTTCTCCTGTGAACGTAACATATACCAGAGAGGTTACTAGTAGGTAAAGAGTGCTCACTTGCTGTACACCTTATACAATTGCTCTGTGAGTGCGCGAAGCAACGTAGGGTGCTAGGCTTGCCCCTTATGGCAGACATCGCTCCTTACTAGCATATGAGCAGCTAAATCAAGGAAGGTTGGATGGTAGATGGCTTAAACGGTGTGCCACATATTCTTTCTAGGGTATGTATGTGGCCCTGAAAAGGGCCTAGTACCCAATCCCGACGTTTCGGCAAGCATGTTCTCGCCATTCTCAATCAAGGAGTGCAGACTGGAAACATGACCGGTACAATTGTTCTGTGAGCATGTGAAGGAAAGGCCGCCATTACCAAGTAGGGCACGCCAACCCTCCTGTGCAATCACAGACATTTTACATAGTATGCCCTCTACAGGCTGTTAGTAATAACCTCTTTGAGGTGAGCTGTAGGTCATACTGTATGTACGCTGAATATTTCTTGAGGTTTTTATTTTCGCGAATTAGCAAAATTAAAGACACGCGAAAATATTGACTCTGATCCTGATGTGAATGTGACGTACACATGTACACTTCTTCGTTCAGTACAGGCCTCCACGATCGCGAATTTAACCACTCGCGAAATCGTCGGGAATTCCGGATTCGCGAAAATTTAGGCTCGCGAAATATATGGCGTATACAGTATTCAGTTTCCCACTCGTTAGTGACTGTGTGTATGTATGTGTGTGAGTGTATATGGAATATCAGTACTTCAAACTTGCCTCTGTAGTGTAGGTCTCGTGAGAATCAACTGCAACGATTGAAAAATCTGGACATTTTGTGAGAGGGAAACTACATGTAGTTCATTTGATAGAATGTTGACCCCATAAAATGGTTGAGAGATAATTTGCAGAGCATGACACAGCCAAGTTCATGCAGGGAGGAAAGAGAGAGAAGAAAGTGAAGTAGAATATGTGTCACCCCCTTCTTAAGCCACAAACAGTGCTGTACAGTATGTTTGAATTCTATGCATGACCTGCTGAAAGGAAATTTACTTATAAAAACTCAACTTCTGAACGGATCGTCCAATATTCCTCATACGCCACTGATGTGTTCTACTAAAATTTCTTCAAATGATTCATTGAATCCACAGGTATGTTTGTGGTAAATTTCCCTTTAACCCATTGAGGACGGGCTGATTTTGCTGTAACATGCATTTCCCATAGACACCTGCCGGAGTATACTCGGGGCTAGTGTTCAACGGGTTAACAAGAGGTTGATCCCAAGGACAAGAAAGGTTGTTACTTTACGTCCTTGGGGGAGATCAATGTTCTCTTACCACTTGTGTGGCTCCTTGTGATAATTATCAAAAGATTGGAAGTTAAATCATACCTAAATCGATCATCTGCTTGAACTTTTTGCTCTAATTTAGGTTGGCAGTGAACCATGCCAATATCATTGTCAGAGAACTTCCTTATTTTTTTTTCTCTCCGCACAACTACCATATTTGTGAATGTGTTCACACTGTTATTTTCGCTATTCAAACTTACCTCATAATGTAGACAGTCAGTTATTAGGTGCTTAAAATCCACCTCAGGTTAGTGAGAGAGACGCTTTTAAGCTTGGCTGATGAGTTGGTTTTCTCAGGAGTGACCATACCATGTACCTGTAGTGTAATTGAAAGGTTTTTCTTTTTCAGGGAGTGAATCAAATTTGGCTATCCCATGTCTTCTGTCTGTTACATTCTTTCCATGCCATATGATACATGATGCAGGATAATTCGTCATTCAACCAACAATGCTCTGATTGTTTTCATGCACGGGCAGGAAGCTGTGACGTGGTGTTTCATTCTCTTTAGTCCAGAAAGTTGCATAACCAAAGATGTAGTCCGGCGTGAACCTAATTAGATTGGAAGCTGTTCTCATAAATGTGACTTGCGACATTCGTAACTGATCTAATCAAAGATTTGATGATCGTGTCACAGTTTATTATGTCCAAGATTGTGACTGTATATTATTCTATAGTATTGGTATTATTCCATACATGAGAATGCTTCCATCAAGCGAAAGTACTACTCTGATGCGTCACAATAATTGAGAGAGTATCGTTGAAATTGTGGACAGATGACCATAATAAAGCAATGCATGAATCATGAAAGCAGTAGATGATGCATGCTGAGAAATGTATGTTATATACAGAAAAGCAGTCCTGAATGTAGAGATGATTAACCCTTTTTGTGCCAGGGACTTTGGACAGTATGTACAATGCTATGGGGTTTTCTCTGTGTCAATTAACTCTCAAAGCACACAAAGGGTTAGCGGAGTGAATGTGAAGATGTCACTGTAGAGCAGAAATGACCGCCTTCGTCTGCATCCTTTACTGTAATTAAGACCTGGCAACAAATCTTGTTCAATTTTAGCCAAAGGTCGCCTGGGGGTGAGGTGGCTGTTTCTGTTTCGTAACTGTGACTCTCGCATTCTGGAGTATAGGCTGATTAGTTACAGCATAATATTAATTAGTGAAAATAGAGTGTTGTTTTGAGATCATAAATTTTTAGTTCCAGCTGTGTATTTTCCATTCTAGAGATTTCTTCTGTTGGAAAACAAACAAGAAACAAACAAAGCCCACATTCTGGCCAATTTTTAGTCACTCATGCAAAGATGTACACGAATCATCATCTCTAAGCATTCATAGCAGCCTGGTATATCATTACATCAATTTTAAAAGGGAAATTATTAGAGAGAAATGTGCGCGCTATAGGAATGGGCGTCTTTCTATCTCCTAAAGCCAGCATCTATGAAACGCCCATGTCGTGCATTATTAGTATATTAATAATGTTTATATTTGGTTTTGGCTGACGGCAACTTGATATTTCTTCCCAATTTTTCGATAATCAGTGAATAATAGTGACTGTTATCAATATAATGGACTGTATAATATCATGAAGCCCCAGCTTGACTTTCGCCAACAAATCTCTTTCTAGAGAAAGTAAAAGCAAGTTGTTTTGACTGTTTTTTTTTTCTTTTTAATGCAGTATCTTTGTAAAAGATCTATTGTGGCTTTTGTAGTTGGTAGACTTTGCTGGCAAGTTACAGAGACTTGCAGAAGACTTTTCGCTTCTACTTTAACTCTTCTGTGCCAGAGGCTTTCGTCGGTGTGTACAATGCAATGGGGTTTTCTGTGCCAATCAGCACTTAAGGCAGACAAAGTCTTAAGCCTGGTTAACCCATTGAGGACGAGTCCCGAGTATTCTCAGGCAGCTGCCAATGGGAAATGCGTGTTGTAGCAAAATCAAACCGTCCTCAACGGGTTAAGAAGTGGAAGTGGGTGCATACAAGTGTACATAAAAAGAGGACTACTGTAAAAGTTGATATTTTCGCACGACTAATTTTTCGCGCTCTGCCGGGTAAGAAGAGTTTCGCGTGTTTTTAATTCCGTGGAATCAAGACAGAAGTACTAGAACATATGGCATGCAAACATATCTCTGTGCTTTTATTTTCGCGCTAGTTCTGGTTGCATAAAATGTGCGAAAATTTCAACATTGCAAAAATTTCCACTTTTACAGTACAAGTGACATTGTGTGTGGTGTTGGTCTTCACTTCTGTGAATTATCGCTGAAGTATCATTGTAGCTATTGGACCCAACATGATTGTATAAGCAATTGATGGGTTGCATTTTGGCTTTTGTGTTCACTTCTGCATATCAGATATGTGATATCTGTTTTACTGGCAGGGAATATTTCATAAATTTATTCTTGGGTTGTGGAATGAGAAGAAAGAATCGCCTTACACAAAGCAGTACATGTACCTGTAAATGTTATTTTGTGTAGATTACAAATGTAAATAAGAGATGTTTTATCAAGCGTGTTATAGGAAAGTATATGGAAGTTGTAGGGAAGCGAGGGGATGAATTTAATCATACCAAAGATTCAATCATACGATGACCATTACCACAGTTTTCTTATGAATTCACTTCATTAAAATCACTTCAGAACAATGAACAGAACAAGCACCATCCCCCCCCCCCCCCAAGGTTTGAAGCAGAAATTAGAAACACTAGATTCCGAATTGAAACAAAGGTAATATTTATCGCTTTGCACTTGATAGGTGGTGTAAAAACACAAAATGGCAAAGACAAATGGGACAATTGATTTCTTGATGAAAGCTTGATAAGTATTTTTTTTTCCTTGTGAGGTTTGTGGTCATTAGCAGCTCTTTGGAATATTCCTGATTTTGTTGTTTTCATGTTGGTAGCCATGCTTCTTTAAAGGTTTGCCTCACATAGCCAAAAACTAATGCAATTACCTAGTAATTTTTTAAGCAGCTGAATGTAGTACGACAGATTAGTAATGCATGTAATGTTGATCACATACATGTATTGTAATTTTGGATGTACAGAAGAACCTCGATATATAACGAGAACCTAAGAACCATGACAATTACCTTGCTGTACCAGGGTTCTCAGTATATTATGATTGTAGAACAGAACCTGCAAGATCACCTTATTTTGGAGGGTTTTCTTATACCAGTCTCCTTATAACAATATGCTAGTGTACTATGATATAACAAGCTCTACCCAAGTAAGAAGGGTTGAACTGCCCCTTTTTTTCTTTGCCAGATTAATATTGATGTTCATTCCCATCTTATCAATAAGTGTTCAATCAGTGAGAGAATGATATTATGTAGACTGTAGTGCCTAACTTTGTCTTACATCTTGTTAACTCATGGGTAGGGATGCACATAAACATATACGCAGGAGAGTGTTTGATGTCTGTATACTTGTATATGTACATGCTCGAGTGCCACATTTACATATGTACTCTATCAATAATCTTTGGATTATTGTTCAGCGAAGATGTATTGGATATGTGGGCATTATCGTGTCGAATAGAGCGGGTGATTAAGCGGTCCGAGGCAACAGCATAACTCCGGCCCTGTGGATACGCAACACTTTGTACTAGCCGTACAACTTTGAGTGGATACTAGTATGATATGCTAAGAATTACAGGAGTGCGGTTTCTTTAATGCAGTGTTATTGATGCAATGTACGTGCTACTACATGCAGTGTGTGCTTGTGCGCGTTATGTATGACAGAAGGTACTGGTTTTGTGGCAACAAAGTTTCATTGATGCATCTGATGGACGGATTGGCCAGGTTCTTCAAGATGCCAATTTGGTTCTGCCAAAATACGCCTTTTTTAATTATCTGTAAATAAGAGAATGATGCAAAATATTTATCAAATAAAACAAAAATTGAAGCATTTACTTGATGACTCTGGTTGTGTTTTGTTGTCATTTTATCGTCGAGGATATTATAGGGGTTTGGGGTTTGTTTGTTTGTATTTTTGTGTGTCTATCTATTGTCTTTTTAAGAGGATGGAACCCTTTGCAGTAAATATAACATGGAGTAGTTGCAGACAACTTCATATGAGTTGCTTGAGTTACAGAATGACAGAGGGTATCGGAGGATTTGATTATGTAGATAGATAGATAGATAGATAGATAGATATATAGATTGCAATTATATATATATTATATATATATATATATATATATATATATATATATATATATATAATTACAATCTATCTATCTATCTATCTATATATATGTGCATGTATACCAATGGTATATACATGTAATCCAAAATTAAACAGAATTCAAGAAAGGTGTCATGTCGTCAGTATACCGACAAATTTTCGGGCTCCCTGCCCTTTGTCAAGTGACAAAGGGAATGAAAGGAAGTTATAGTTTTAATAGGGGGAAATGAGAAAGGTTTCCCATTTCTTTAAAATGTGCTGCATATACATGTACTTACACAATCAAACGTTGTATATGACGTGTGACAGTATATATCATACAGAATAGTATATGATATCGAATGGACTCTACTAGATTTTATGCACGACAAATGCACAATTTCTGCAGTTTTATTTCACCAATGCCGCAGGCTGAGGGTAAATAGAATTGCCGGAGGGTTAATTATGCACTTTTCAATGTATATTGGTTGAAATGGTGCATGAAAGGAGTATGTATCATATTTGTAATAGTAGAGAAAGTGCATTTATAACATCGATTTGTGGTACACGATTTCCGTGCAAGAATTAGAAAAAAAAAAAGAGTTTGATAGTTCACGACCGTGAACTTTATAACGAAACCGATGAATGGGACGTGGTACTAAGTTTGCCAATCACAAATCCTGTCGTAAAGCACTCAATACACTATATGTACGTGTGTGTGTGCATGTATATATGTATGTATGTATGTATGTATGTATGTATGTGTGCGTTTATGTATGTATGTATGTATATGTATTTGTGAATTATACATGCATATGTAGAAATATAAAGAGAAATAGGGTGAGCTCAAGAATGGTGACACATGAAAGAATATACAGTATAACGATAAAAACTTCAAAGTTTGCCGTTATTTGAGTCTTTATTTGGAATACATAGCAGCTATAATGTATCTATAAATGATTACTATAGTTATAATTGTTATAACAACTCTAACAGATAATACAACAGTAACAGATAGGCCTTATATTGATATAAACAAACATCCATACAGCTATGATATACATGTGAGCATACGAGGTCATTCATTCACATATTTTTTCATCTCTAACAAAAGCATGTAAATAAGTTTTTTTTTTTTTAACAGACAATAATTGCTTTTTGAAATTACAACATACAATAAGTTAAATCTATAAGGATGCAATTAACCACGCCAAAAAAAAAAAAAAAATATATATATATATAACGAAAAATCTTTTTGAATACTAAAATGCTCGGAGATGAGAAGGAATGCTAAAAAAAAAAAAAGCAATGCTTGCAGGGTGCACACCCCCCCCCCCAACAATAAAAACTTCTTGCATGATTGACTGTCTTGCTGTTCATAAACATAAAAACAAGAACCGAATTACACGAGCTATAATGAAATTATAATGAAGAATCGAAACGGGACCAGCTCTCAACAAACACAAAACAAACACAAAACAAATCCCAACACTTACTCACTGTCATGCAGAAAAGAAAATTATAAAGAAAGACAGGAGAAGAAGAGGAGGAAGAAGAACAAAAAGTGAGAAAATAAAGACGGTTAATAAAATGGAGAAGACACAAAGTAATGGATCATCGTGATGGATGGTTGAAGCCTCTGTTTGAACCCTTTGTTACGAACATCTGCCGAATCATTTTACATTCTGAAGCATAATGACATTATTTTGAGGGAGAGAGAAAGAAAATCATAAGGGGTTCACCAGTGGCTAGGAAAGAACTAAAAACAGGTACACTTCAGAATTAACAGCACATTATCGGCAACCCGCCGCAAGAAGGAACGGGCCAATGCCGAGACGGCATTATATATAATAATAGGGCGCAGTTTTAGCAGTGCCGTATCTAGAAAAAAAAAAATGTGATTCACAACCAAATACATGTACTGAAGAAAACTCCAGCGTTTCCTTTGCAATAATACAAGAATTGTGACTCTCTACAACTTATATATGCCTGTTATCAATTATTAGCCACCGTAATTATTGAGAATCATACGATATAACTATTTGCAAACTAAGTGAAAAATTAAAAAGAGCTCACTTGCTGCGCTCACTTGCACTTGCAGTTTGCCAGTATATACATCACCATGCATAAATCCAGCCGGACCAGCCATCATATCGTAATGTTAATAATTACTTGAATTATCAATCATATATTGAAGAGAATCCCGTACTTCCTATATACAAACACGTTCAGAAAATGCTCACACGGATTTGTAAGTTTAGCGAGCTTTTAGATTCAATTGTCGCATGATCTGTTATTTTACATACAGGGCAAGCCACCATATAACAGTGTGCCAGCATGATATGATTTACGAGTACAGTACAACGAACTAAGAGACAAGTGCAATGTTTCCTACACAGAAATAGACAAATTTCGGCTCACTCACTCGTACTAATTTAAAATATTTTTTCAAGTCCTCAATCTGTTAGTATAAATCTATAAGGCGGTCACTACATCTTGATTAGAATCGTAAGATTTAACAACCAACTCGAAATGTCGCTTCGGGTACTGGTATGCCTCCGCCACAATGCATTGTTCTCCTAATTAATAGTACAATGTCTTGACAATGGGTGATGACAACTTCACATAATTGGCAAAATATTAAAATGACAGGTTTGACACAAATGTGTTGAATATTCACTTTCCTTGAACTAGGTTTAATTGGATGAATGACTAAATTGTCAGAGTGCTGGTATTTGGGGATTTGAGGATTTTTACTTGACTTCTGACCTTTTTATAAGTTTATGCACTTAGTAATTTACAAGCGTATCCGGGCACTTACCCCCTGGGCAACTACCCTCCGGATAACTACCACCCGGATAATTACCCCCCAGGTCTATTCCCCCTTAGGGCAACTACCCCCCGGACAATTACCCTCCTAGGGTAATCACCCTCCAGGGCCATAACCCCCTAGGACAACTACCACCCGGTCATCTACCCTCCTAGGGCAACTACCCCCATGGGCAATTACCCCTAGGACATCCACCCCCTGGATATCTACCCCCTGGGTAACTACCCCCTGGATGACTACCCCCCGGATAACTACCCCCCAGATAACTACCACCCGGATAACTACCCCCTGGATAACTACCCCCCGGACAACTACCCCCTGGATAACTACCCCCCGGAGAACTACCCCCTGGGTAACTACCCCCCGGATAACTACCCCCAGGATAACTACCACCCGGATAACTACCCCCCCCCCCCCCCGATAACTACCCCCCCCCCGGATAACTACCCCCAGGATAACTACCACCCGGATAATTACTCCCCGGATAACTACCCCCAGGATAACTACCACTCGGATTACTACCCCCCCCCCCCATAACCATACCCCGAACCCCCCCCCCCCCGCCCCTCCTGATACTTACCTACAGGACAACCCTCCCTCCCCGCCCCCCGAAAGTTACCACCCGTTGTAATTTTTCCATAAGTTCATAACACCATATCAGAAGATGCACCTTTCTCTTACACTGTCATCATTTGTGACCCTGCACCTCAAAACAAACAAAAAGTCGCCAGATATGAATTTTTATAGTTAAGACCATATTCTGAAAGAGCATACTTTAAGCTTTAAAATGATGTATAACTCAAATCAAATAGACTCTCCTAACCTATCTAAATATTGGAAAGAGAGCACAAACTCAGGAAAAGTGGGAACTGAGAAAAGAGGCTCTGAAGTACAGTGTCTATTCAAGCGCTTAATCTTTACCAAACCGTGCTGGCTGTGCGATGAATGGGACAAAAAACAGGAAGTAAGCCACCAGATTTACAACAATGAAGGGATTATCAGATTAAACTGAAATTAAGCATGCCTCATTAACACATTCTGTCCATAATTAATGCCAATTTTCAAAGCAGTATAACACTATCCTTTCAAAAGTTATTTGAGTTGGAAGTGATGAGTGTGGACAAGGTTTTTCAGAAATGAAAAAGGGATTCTAAAGACACGCCTAATCACACTATTCTACCAAAAATGTTCGAGATAAACTGCTAAGAAAACACACTTTCCTGCACGTTGTATGATACCAAATTTTAGCATAATGTAAAATAAGATCCGCTCTTTCAGAAAATATGAAAAAGTCAAGTTCGGCTAGGTTGACCCCGGCATTTCACTTATTTTCAGTCCTCACGCAAAATCAGTGTGTGCGACTTTATGTTCGTTTTGAGGTGCACGGTCACATTTACTCTTTTGGCTTGTCATTTTCTACCGTTACAACACATTAGACGATAAACATAAGAAAAGGAGAGTTGATTTCACTGCAATTCATATTCCGTTAACATTAGCGAGGGACCCTTCGATATAAAGCCATAATTTCTGATAGGAACCGGGCACGGTTTTATGAAAGTTATCAGTCCTGACAAGCTGTCAGTTCCACACAATTACCATTCGTTGGAGGTCGATTAAAGCAGGTCCATGGTAACAAGTCAGTGACTCGAGCTTATCAATCAAGCAGAACCCATAGTTTTATTGAAATTATTAGAGATTAACAAGATGTCATAACTGGCAACTTTTATCAAACGGTGCCCTAATCTGTCATAAGAGTAAAATTACAGCTTGTTTTACATACAAGTAGAATTGTGCTAGTTTTCAAATTAAATGTTCTCGACACTTTAAGAGGAAATCCAGCTCAAATATAAGTTAGTCTCATTAGAAAGAGTAAAATATTACGAGTTTAACGGCATTTCTTTTTTTTTTACAAAACACCCCTAGTTGTTAACGAAGTCTTTTGTCCTGCACCCTCTTTTTGAATAGATCTATAAAGGGTTGTAGTTGACAGAATCCTTTTTACATTATAGGGCTGCTCTGTTTTATCCCGGCCATTTCAAGAGTATTTTTTTTCACAAAAACTTGAATCCCTCTTGGAATAACATGCTCTTTAATATTTCGTAAGGGGTTTCTAATTATCTCACCCAAAAGAAGTTTAAAACCTGAAGTTAGGTCTCGACCAAAACCAGATGATATGATTTTTTTTTCAATTCAAATAGCAAACGTTGTTCGAAAATAATAATGAGAGACGTACTTTTCTGGGGGAGAGTTATTGTAAGAGGGGTGATTGTTTGGAGCCTAATTTTAATAAGGAGTAATTGTCAAGGGAGGTAATGCTCTGCGGTGATCATACCAAGGAGGTGACAATCTCTTCCCACATCCTTGATATACTAGTTGTTAATGGCCAATAATGCAGTAGAGCAATTCTGAAATGAGCGTTAACGGTATAACAGTAAAATAGTTACAAAATTGATGAAACAATACAAAGAAAGCACATTAAGACAGAGATGAAGTACACAAATAAAGATACAGTGCACTCCCGTTACAACGAACACGGTTATAACGAAATTTCGTTATAACGAAGCAAAACTTCTGGTCCCAAAATTATGGCCATTAAAGTCTATGTATACAAAATTCGCTTATAACGAAGACGGTTATAACAAAATTTCGTTATCACGAAGTCTTTTCTGACCGCCACTGACAAAGAAAAACAAAAGAAATGTGCTCCGTTATAACGAAATGCGGATCGCATTCGAAAATGCATAGCGGAACAAGCATTTTTAAAGCGTCTCTGCATGAGCGAACGCATCATTGAATGTTCACTCCCGTGTATCACGCACAGTTTCCGAGGGGAACTTGCGTTATTGTAATACAATAATCTGAATTCAGATAAGGTTTGTTTCATTGTTCCGAAGTCCTTTAATACAAAACACACAGATTCTGATACAACTAAATGTCCGTTAGTTCGGAAATGAAAGAGGGTTTGTTATTAAGCACATTTTGGCGTTATTCCAAAGGTTCGTTAATCCGATAATAAAATATGGTCCTTATTCTTATTCTTATACGGTTCGTTAGTCCGAAAATGACAGGAATTCAAAACGTTCGTTAATCGAAACATTACAAAAAGTATCGTTAATCCATGGTGGAAAAAGGAGAGTACACTAACAAAGCTTAAGAATTGCAATTCTTATAATCGTCTTAAGATAAATAAATCTTCGAAATAACAAACCTTTCTCATTTTTTTTTCATTAACAAAATTTCTTCGGAATAACGAACCTTATTTCATTTTCGGATGAAAAAGCCTTCGGAACAACGGACTTTCTGAATAGTGAACCTTTCTCTTTTTTTTTGATTTATAAACCTTCAGAATGACGAACCTCATTTCATTTTCAGATCAACGAACCTTCGGAAAATGAACAATATATTATTTTGATCTAAATTATGAACTCTCGGAATAATGATTCTGCGGAAATGCGAACCTTCACATAAACAAACCATCGGAATCCCGGGGATGGCGAAACTTCGGAATAAGGAGCCTTCGGAGTAATGTACTTTAGTAAGAAAAAACCTTTGGAATAGCGAACTGTAACCAAATCGTACACCGTCATTTTCTACACATGTGTGACAACACAAACAACTTTATGCTCTTTTTAAAATGTAATATTTAAACGAAATTAAAAAGGTATCCTCCCATTTCACATAGCTTTCCAGCGTATGATGAGGATTCAACAAACATAATTTTTTATGCGTGGTTTCCTTCTTTTCGTTATACATTGCATATTATATTTGTTCGGTTATAACGAAATTTCGTTAAAACGAAAAAAAAAAAACTGCCGGTCCTGAGCATTTCGTTTTAACGGGAGTGCACTGCACATGAACACACACGAGATAAATCCCTTGTAATGAGAGAAAGAGGAAAGGTGAGTTATGAATGACAGGAATAGACTACCTTCACGGTGGACAGAGAAAAGCGAGAGGGAAGAGGAAGATGATGGGTCAAAACCAGGGCACGTGAGGCATGAGATATAAGCGCCTCAAAATAAAGAAGTGTTACATGGAGTTGTGGTAAACGATAGACAATTGTGGTTAAAAAATATTGCAAAAAGTTTAACTCATTCTGAAGTGTAACATTTCTTCAAAATGTCTTTAGTTCAATGGTAAAGGCATTCAAACTTAAAACTTTTTTTTTTATACTATACTATCAAGAGAAATCCAAAATTTCGGAACAGCAAAAGAAAATACAGATTTAGCGAAAATAGTTTTGGTTAAAGGCATTGACATTTACTGGATTACCGGGTAGGATATGAAGGGACAGCTTCGTTTTTTATGAACATAGAGTCAAAATACAGAGGGAGAAATTAAGCTTGTACATAAATCGTCCTAAATGCAAACGATACAAATCGTAAATCCTTAAGATGTTGTTTTCATAAGATGATGTATCAGTATGGCATCTCCGTGATTCCTGGCAAATAATACAAAGAACTTCGTTTCCTGTAGTAATGATTTTTTTTTTATATTAAAAGTAAGATTGGGGGTGGGGGTGGGGGCAATGACCCGGGAGGTAGTTACCCAGGGGGTAATTGGCGTGGTGCAGTGTCCTGGGGGTAATTTTCCTCTTGATAGTTATAGGGGAGGGGGAGTTGTAGGCCTACTTATCCGGGGTAATCATCCATGGGAAGTTATCGGAAGGGGTAGTTATCGGGTGGAAGTTATCTGGGGTCTAGTTTTCGGAGGAGGGGGTAATTAACATGGGGATAATTATCCTGGTGGTAATTATATCGGGGGGGGGGGGGGTAGTTATCCGGGGGGTGATTATCCGGGGGGTAATTATCCGGGGGGTAATTATCCGAGGGGTAATTATCCGGGGGGTAGTTATCCGGGGGGTAGTTATCCTGGGGGTAGTTACCCAGGGGTAGTTCTCCGGGGGGTAGTTACCCAGGGGGTAGTTTTCCGGGGGGTAGTTATCCAGGGGGTAGTTCTCCGGAGGGTAATTACCCAGGGGGTAGTTTTCCGGGGGGTAGTTATCCAGGGGGTAGTTATCCGAGGGGGTAGTTATCCAGGGGTAGTTATCCGAGGGGTAGTTATCCAGGGGGTAGTTTTCCTAAGGGGGAATTGCCCTAGGGGGTGATTGCCCTACGAGGGTAGTTGTCCGGGGGGTAGTTGTCCTAGGGGGTAATTACCCTGGAGGGTAATTGCCATTGGAGGGTAGTTGTCCGGGGGGTAGTTGCCCTAGGGGGGAATTGTCCTGGGGGGTAATTATCCGGGTGGTAGTTATCCGGAGGGTGGTTTTCCAGGGGGTAGTGTTCCTGGAACCATTTACAAGGTATGGAGAAAAGTGTAATTTCAGTTTGGTAAAATATTTGTATATAAACCTGGCCTTTGACCCTTGACCTCTGACCTTAAAGTTCCAAAGAGAATACTGTTGGGTAGAACATGCATAGATATGTAATAAATTTCCATGATGATACCTGAGTTATTTTCCAGATATGGAGGAAAAAGGGGACTTTAGCACTTTCCCTTGACCTTTGACCTTTGACCTTTTGGCAAGAAACTTTCCACAGAACATCTACTGGGTAGTATTATGTATAATTATATCAAGTTTCAAGAAAAAATCCTGCAGGCACTGCATATTGAAGAGTTGACCTTGACCTTTGACCCCTTGACTTTTGACCCACGACCCCCCAATTCCCTATATAATAACTGCCAGTCAGTACATGCATCCTAATATACTACAAACTTCCGTGAAGATACCTTGAACCATTTGCGAGATATGAAGAAAAGTGTACAATTTCAACATTTTGACTTGACCTTTGACCCTTGACCGTTGACCTCATGACCCGAAACTCTCTCTGGAGAATCTTCATTTGGTAGTTCATGTATACACACTGAGTTTCAAGAAAATACGTTCCGGCATTGAATGGATATGGGGGAAATAGTGAAATTTTGAGCATTTGACCTTGACCTTTTGATCTTTGACCTTGAGTATGTGGACCCAAAAGTTGATAGGCACAACTTCACCCTCTCATACCTGCCAAGTTTCATTAGGATACCTCACACGGTTTTTTAGTGATGCTGTCCACAAAATTGATTACGGACGGACGGAAGAACGGAAGGACGGACAACCCGAAAACATAATGCCTCCGGCACCACTTCGTGGCGGAGGCACAAAAAATGACAAGAATTCCATGTTTTATAAGCTAAAATGCAAAAAAAAAAAAACCCAACAACAACAACATGATTCATAATGGTGATTGTTAGTGTATTCATAATGATTATTTACAAATATTAGGGCACAATCATGGTAGTCATGTTTATACAATGAATAAATGTTTTGAAACAGGATTAGCTCGAAGCGATCAAACTTACACTCGAATATACTGTGGATTATTTCTAGGTTCCGCATCATTTATATGTCTAGACAGTTCATGTAATCTTAAAGTGTTTATAACTCAAAGTTACGACCAAGGTACAAACTCATTGTTGAATTGTGATCTTTACAAATGCTTTGTCATGTGGATTATTCATGCTACAATTAATGACATTGTGATCAACAATGGAAAGAGAGAAATAAAGATCATTACACCATTTGCCACCATTGTCTGAACTATTACAATAATTGTTGTTTGCTTTAATACAGAGTCATTTTCTCACAAACAAGTCTAGAGAAAGACGGTGCTGCTGCCCGCTGGCGACAACTCCTGTTTTCGTTTTTGTTTTGTGTGTTTCTGTTTTCTGTTTTTTTTTTCTTTTTTCTGTCTGTTTTTGTATGCTCTAATAAGCTTTTTTTTGTGACTCTTTAAGTTTAGGAGGCTTTTTCTTTTTGTATTGTTTTGTCTTTGTCGTTGTTGTTGTTGTTGATGTTGTTGTTGTTGTTGTTGTTGTTGCTACCTGTTCTGGCCGCCAACGTATAGAGGGAAGGGAAGGGGGCGGATCAACTGGACTTGGATTTTGTTTGTTTGTCTATTTTTTCAAGACTTGAAATCTAACAAAAATAAAGAACTATCCTGCCGCATTTCGAGGTTGGGACAAAATTTTCGCCTTCAATACTAGTCTCTCCCCATTTTTGTGGTTCAAGTGGACAAAGTTCAGGAGTGGGTTCACTGTACCTTTACATTAACTTTTGTTATTGTGTTGCCATAACCAGGATCAGTTCCAAATAGACAATTTAGAAGCTGTTGATAATTTTGAGACCAAAGTGAAAATAGTCGGGCCTTGGTGGAAAAAAAAATGAAATAAAATAGGTTTCACGTTTCAGTGGACTAGATGAGTTAAACCACAGGTGCCTCTTAAACACAATAGGTATCACTCGTTGATACTCTGCAGTGGCGAATCCAGGTGGGGCGCACCAGACACTCGCGCCCTTTATTTCTTTGTTAAACAAACACACAAAAAGAGAAAAAAAATGGAGTGGGGTGCGTGCGCCGCTGTTACTGTATATTTTTTTTCAAAAGGCGCACCCACCCCCTTAAAAGAATTCCTGGATCCGCGCCTGCTCTGCATACCACGAAATACACTGTGCAAAATGTAGACGATAATCTTCAACCTGTGAACAGTGAGGATGTTAGTAATGGTATTCGCACACATAAGAAAGCGTTTCAGTACAATATTTGTCGGTAAGTCCTATTTCATCACTGCAAATAAATGCTACACAATCCTGATTGTTGTTGTAATTGTCGGGCTCGCCAGGACTCCACATGTTAGGCGTTGATGCATACAGTGTGCCATTAAATCCCGCCCACTCGTACACGCCTTCTTCGTTATGGTCGTTAAGTCCCGTCCACACTCTACACGAATCAGAAAAAGCCGTAGACAGAGACAATGACAATTCCCATGGCTATTAGCTCCG
This sequence comes from Diadema antillarum, assembly GCF_040938485.1. Lineage (NCBI taxonomy): Eukaryota > Metazoa > Echinodermata > Echinoidea > Diadematoida > Diadematidae > Diadema > Diadema antillarum. Next base: position 100,731 of record NW_027271743.1, read on the forward strand.
CCTCCGTCTCTAAGGCGAGTAGAGCTCCGCCCAACTTGACGCAGTTGTCACGAGCTATATCCCAGGTCACCAACTCCTCCCTTAACAAATAGCAGCTTTGCAGGCCATGTTTGCGGGAAGGCGAGTCGTCAGGACAATCGACTGAATACAGGACCATGCAGAGAATGAAAATGAGACGGAGTTTCTGAGTCTCAAGGATATTCATTTTAAAAGCATTTTTTTTTTTTTACCATATGCAGATGAAACAAAAACCCATCTTTAATGCTTCAATATAGTTCTAAAATGTGAGTTAGGAATAGAATAAACAACCAATATAAAACTTTGACTCACTATATTCAATGTTCAAGGGATGGTACAGTTTTGGGTGAGGTGAAGCTTCAGCTTTTGATTTGAAGAGTTTGTTTGCAAAAACCGATAAGTCCACATTTGTCAAATGGAGATATTTGCGATTAAAGGTCAAGAAAAATAAGGAGAATAATAAGAAAATTGTTGCTTCTTTTGACCATAACTTCAAAAATGTACCTTTATATGTAGTGACCAATATATCATTTAAAAGGTATTATTTTGTACTTTATGAAAGAGACCGTACTTCAAAATCTTCAAAAATGGACTTATCGGTTTTTGCAAATAAAACTCTTCATTTCTTCTTGATGATAATTTTCAGAGATAATGAGGAATCTTTGCAACTGATTGACAAATTACCCTGCATCGACGTTAGATGAATTTGAATGAGGAATCTCTTATAAAAAAAAAGAAAGCTAGTAGATGAATGGAAAGTTTACGAGATGAAAACTGGCTTTGAACAGGCTGAGATATCCAAAACAAGCTGTACTTACAGCTGACTGGAATTTACTCATAAGGTAGCCTACGTTAAAAATGCCGTTAACATTCTACCTATTTTATAAAGCAAATAATGCACAGGTTAAAGTTCTTGACGTTAGTAGAGATGCAGCTCACTCTCGCGTATTTACATTGGGTGATTTCAAGTTCGGTGCTACTGCTAGTGCTAGTGTAGTCTAGCTTCTGGACTCTTTTTACTCGTAGCCGTGATTGTACGCGACAAGCCGTATGAGGGCGTGACACCCGAGGATTGCGATACCCGATGGGCGCGCAGTCTCTCAATTATCGCAATAAGAAAATTTGCGCCCTCTCTTGGTCGCACCAAGGAAAAGGGGACGGAGCCCAGACTAAGCAGTGCCCTGTCGATTTCCCGTCGGTCACCGATCGATTTCAGTAAAATTTTGGCGAAATATGGGGATCTGCAACGCGTAGAGTCCGAGCAGGTCACCGAGCGATGCCCCATCGGCAACCATTGGCAACTGGACGATCTCCCACAGGTCACCGGCCGATTTTTACGAAATCGCTCATCGACCTGCAGGTGATCGATAGGTTATCTATCGGTGACCCGTAGGCGTACCGACGGCCACCCGCCGGTGTCTGCCGGAAATTTCACACGAGCTACCTGTGTTCATTAATGTACAGTGTACCTATATGTGATTTGTGAGGTGTTTCCTTATTTATCAATGTAGATAAAACTCGAGGAAAAAGATTTAAGACTTAAATTATCAAGAAACAAACCTCAGCTACGTGATACCACAGATAACTAGAAATTAGGAAATAAAACAAAAGGGAGGAACACCCAAGATGGAACAAATTTAGAATAGATTAGATTTTTCCAAAATATCTTCTATATTTAACAGTATTATTCTATTCCTATTTACATGTAATTGCATATTTCAATTTTCCCCATTTATCTCTTGTCATTCATTTCTTCTTCAATCAATAGGCCTTAAATAAATGATAAGGTAACCAAACCATATCTTACTACGTCAACATAATCTATTACCAACACTAACACGACCGATGCCCCAAAAACCAGAGGCGCCTGGTCGGTTACCGGTCGGTCACCGGTCGTTGTCCGACCAGTTTTGGCTAAAAAACTCGCCGACCGGTCGCCGAGCAGGCTGATTTTGGGGGTTGTGACCGTAATAGATGCACTTTGTACGTACAAGGTCTATGCTCATGCAATGGTCGTTCGCGTGACATAAATCTAATGTTTTGGAGGACGGATGAAATTTGTGCCATTTTAATAATTCTTCCTCATATGCGTCTAAAGATAAGCGGTCGTGACTACATCTTGAAATATTTTTATTCAAACAATAACCACGTAAGCGTCATCACTTTTTTCGTCGCGCAATTCCCGAGGACTTCGGTATCTCTCGACTTACCTTCATCTCAACCGTCGTTATTCGACCTCGATTTAAATCAGTTGCATGAGAGATGGCACGGGACGAGCACGGAACTTGAAATCGTGTAACTGCTCGGTTGCACCTCGTGAATGCTTCACCTCTGTAAACACCCTCGAGCGCGCTGAATCTCCGCTAACGCATAATCATCTGTGCATTATTTGTGTGATACATTGTATGTTGTAATAATTGTAACGTAAAGAAAACCTCGTAAATGACTATAATTTTTTTTTTTTACCTTGGTTAGTCTCTTTATATCGGAGTATTTACCCAACGTTGCCAGCAAGAGGGACGGCGTGGGTAAAAATATCTCGTACAAGGACGGAAACACTAGTCATATACAGGATTCGGGCATGACACTCTATTTAAAAGTCATGGAACTTTACAAGTTAAGCGTTCAGTCATCGTTTGAATTGTCTCTATTACAATATCATCCAGAGAGCGTTATGATAATAATGATGATGATGATGACGACGACGATGACGATGATACTACTATACTAAGAATAGTAATGACAACAACAATAAGGTCTTCTTTATCCAGGGTAGCCACTGCTCTACCAGAGGGGCCTGCAATTTACAGGTATCCATTTATACATCTGGATCGAGAGGGACACAGTGGGTAAAAACATCTTGTCCAAGCTGAGCTTCACGCACTGGGCGGGAATTGAACTCGGACCCTCCGATTGGGAGTCGTTATCCACCAACCCTCTGCGCCCCAGTGAAATATACTGCTGATTGATAACGGTCTTTGATCCCCACCGATGCCTTAAAAAATGTATGTTCGTGTATATCCGTAATCATATCCATTTCTCTAAACTACTCTTATATCTAAATCTTGATGTAAACGTTGTTATTATGTCATTATGACTTCATTTGCACAAGTTATCAATAACACAAGCTGAAACTAAAATTGAAAGTTATGGTAAAACAGAATTACTTTTATTCCCAATTTACAACGTTTGTTTATATTTTTCGCAAGTATAGTGTTTATAATACAGTTAATTGTTTCTACTCTTTTGTTTCTATTCCACACGCAGATTGACTTGTTAGAGGACTAAGTTTTAGCACCCAGCGATTTTGGAGTGAGAAGATAGAAGTATAAAATTATAAAGGAAGATCAATAAAAGTATAACGTACTGTCTGTACACGTCATCCCGTTGAAGGGTCCCACGCACGCGCAGTAGAAGCCCTCCAGACTTTCTTGACACTCCCCTCCATTGTGACAGGGATTTGACAGACAGGCTGTTGGGAGGCAGATAGAGGAATAATGTAATTCAGGACAAGAGAGTGTGTGGAAATTACTGTATACGCCGAATATTTCGCGAGTCTGGTGCTATTCGCGAAATTAAGTGAATGTGACGTGCGCGTGTACACTTCTCCGTTCAATAAAGGGCTCCACGATCGCCAATTTAAAGCAATGGTACTGTTCCTGTTTGTGTCGCGTATCAGAACGTTATTTGGTAGTATTTGCAGAATACTTGATAAAATTGTGTTGAGGAAGGATAGTATCAACATCCACTGTGGGGAATTACCGATTCGTGAAAATTTAGGCTCTCGTATTATATGGCGTATACAGTAATGGAGCTATATGGTTATACTACGCAGTGTGTAAACCATTGATGTATTTATGCATGGTAGATAAACATGCGGCGTCATGCATTTCCTATTAAGTAATTTTGAACGATTGGGCAAGAAAAATACCACACTAGGAACTGTTCTGTAAAACGAATAGTAGCAGTAGTAGGCATGGCCTAGACGATCTTCTGTCGTATGATGCAGTATGGTGGTGGTGCAGTGGGGGGGGGGGGGTAGCAACTTTGGTTAATGATATATAAGCTGTATAAGGCACCATCGCTTTTGGTTGAGCAATTTTTTCAAGCCCACGTGGGAACTTCAGCACGAGTCAAAAGCAGTAAAGTAGTATAGTACAACTATAGGAGTAGTAGTACAGCAGCAGTAGTAGAAGAAGAAGTAGTAGTAGTAGTAGAAGTAGAAGTAGTAGTAGAAGAAGAAGTAGAAACAGGAGGAAGAGGATCAGCAACAGAGTAGGACTTTAAATAACGATATAATTGTAGAAAATTGATAGTAGCCATAATGACAATATGTCCTGCATGAATTTTGTATCGGGGTATAACCCAGCAGCCGACGTGTGAAGTAATATAACACCATATCCTTTGACTACTAACGTGTTTGTTACATTCGCAGGAGATCAAATATGATTTGTTGAGTCAACCTATTATGTAGAAGGAGATGAGAACCGACTTCTTGGCGCGATGCTTTCTCCGAGGTGATCACCTACCTGGGTAGGCGCAGTACAGTTGGGCGGTAACGTTCTCTTGCCCTTGACTGATGGTCGCGAGGATTAGAGGACCGCCAGTCACGTACTTGGGCGTCAGCTGAAATCCTCCACCGGCTTGGTCGGTGGGGATAAATGCACAGAGGTTGGACTGCTGAGAATTGATGCAGGGTGATGGGTTTCCTTTAAACAAAAGGATAGATGATTAATGACACCAGAAATTACTGGGATGATAATTTTGTAATCTTTAATTTATCTTTCTTTGTTTTGTTTTGTTTTTTTCTTGGGGAGGGGGAGCGTAATGATTGCACAACTTTTGATACTAAATTTCAGCATATTCTTTTTGAAGGATATGAATATCTAGAAAATTAGGTATTGTTATGTTAATGCTCACAGTCACATTAGTAGATAAGAATGTAAGAAATGATAACGTAATAGAGGTAGTGATTGTTACACTATCAAAGCCTGACAATATTGCTGGTATAAGTACAATTTAATTCGCAACAGCGATTATGATAAAATAATTGCGAATAAGGGTTTTTCTTAAAGCATTTCCTCGACATGATTATGCTTTGATCTCGATAGTCTAAACAATGAAGATATCAAACAGACATCGTAGCCGTGCTTGAGACTGTCACTATCTGACACAGACACTGACAGACTAGAGGACTTATATCATTTTGACTACGTACTCAAGGAATTACTGGCTTCGCGGATGCGCTCTTTATCTTACCTGCCGCGAAGGACAGCGTGCCGACAGCGATATACACCAATAAAAGCATCTGAAAAGGAATCAGATATTGCATGGATGTCCTTTAAACACAAATGCAACCCTCTGTTGTATTTTGTTGTATTTTGCACAATAAATGAGAAAGTAGCAAGGAACAGGTGATGATAGTTTCAGGTTATTTTCTCTATGTTTCTGCATTTTCCATGAAAATCACTTATAATTTAGTTCACTTGTCTTTTCAAGCCCAAAAAGTATGTAATAAATTTCAAGCGTAAAAATCATGTTTTTCAAACAAACACAATGTAATCAAAGAAATCTGTTTGAGAAAGAAAAAAAAAATGCAGAAGTCTGTCGTCATAAGCTGATGCCTGATAGTGATGGCGGCCTCAAAATAACAACTTAAAAACAAACAAACCCAGAAATGGGCAATTTAATATTCAAGATTCAAGATTCAAGATTCAAAATGCAAATTTATTTTCATTCCCATCAAATAAACAGAGAAATTACAAACCATGTTTTACCAGAAGACATTTGATATTAACTGCAAAAACAAAACAAAACACCAGAAAAACAAAAACCGTGATTTACACAAAGTTCATCTGAAAATGAGTAACAGATGGATGAAGAAACTACATTTGTATTTTTTAAATGTATATATACTCATACAGTACAAGTTTATCAAAATATAGAAGGGAGCGTATATGTACTATATAGGAAACCTCAGAAAACACAAAAGAGAGCGAATTATAAGCTATACAAACTGATATAAAACAAAATAAAACGAACCAATGTCAATTGACATAAAGTCAAATTGGGAAGGAAAAAAAGAAGGTGAAGAAAAAAAAAATAAACTAGGACCTACGGCACGTCATAAATGTGTTATCATGGGCAACTATAAATGTAAATATTTTGATAGGTCCATAAATATATACCATTGTGTACTTTCCTATTGAAAAGCCTCTGCTGGAATCATTTTGGTCATGCAAACTAAGAATTGAGTAATCAGTGGAGTATTGTTATTTTTTCTGAAACCAAACTAACTGGGAATCAATATTTTGGTTATTGTTTAATAAAAGATATGGTGAAACATTAATCTTTGTATAATGCACGAATTTGGGATTATATTTGGATATTTGTCTGTGATTTCAAGTGAAAAAAGACCATCTTTAATTCAATAAATGAGAATAACTTAAGCAAATTTGAGGAAATCGTTAAATTTGTCCGTAGACAGTGAACAAATACGAGTTACTGGATGTGTAATTTATTTTTTATAGGTTTTCCCATCTATTTTCGCACATTTGTCAATCAATTTCAAAAATGTATTATTCAATTTCGTCCCGAGAAGCTCATGGAACGCAAATCCTAACTTCAATTTCGTCAGTTGTCATTGTAATTCGTTTTTCGTCAAACATTTTGTTTGAATGGGAAAACCTATAATATACGCTGCTATTGTCATGTCCTGTGGAATTCCTTGACTGAAATTGTTTGACTAAATTTATTTTAACATTAGTTGGGTTAAGACATAATTAATTGTTAGGAGGTGTTGGAAACGTGTGGTACTGGGTTCAGCTGCTAAATATGAACATATTTTGGCAAAATAGTAATCTAAAGTATTTACTATAGGTTTTCCCATTCATTTTCAAACATTTTACATTCAATTTCACAAATTTTTACTTCAATTTCGTCGCAGGATGTCGGGAATAGGCCAATCTTACTTTCAAATTCGTCTTTCGTCGTTCATTTTCAAACAAAGTCCATTCAGTTTAGTCATTTGGCATACATTTTCGTCATTTACAGTTCAAATTTGTCAGTCTCACTCGCAGCACTCAAAACAGCAGGATCGATTTCGTCTTTTGTCAATCATTTTCGTTAAATTTTCATTCATATTCGTCTCATATCTCTATCCGGTGTGATTTTCCAGTCATTCATGTATTTTTTCTGTAACTGTTCACATTTTACATTCAGGAGTTAACATACACACAAGTCCCCCCCCCCCAACACACAGAAGCACAGATACAGACACACACACGAGCAATCCGAGTACACACTGATATATTATCAAACAGACGTACCGTCTCGCAAACGAAAACCCTGACAAACGATTTCTAGGCAAACATAATTGAAGACAAAATATAAGTGTAGAATTGTAGCCTATTTAATGTCAAAGAATTAATAATGGATAAAATAATAATGTTTGCTGCTTTCCAGGTACAAAATTTTAAGTTTGCTTCATGCATTATGATGGGAAAACCTGAACATTACGAGTTAAAGTTCAAATGTGACACTGACATACTGTCCTGGGTTATGACTTTTGACTGTCGTTTATCATGTTTATCCTTCAATCAATTTTGGTTTGCAGTCATGTTTTTCGTGTGTATTGTCTAAGCAAATGTTTAGGGAATAATGTTTAACGATAAAATTTACGTGAGAAAGTAAAAATATGTAGGCTTAAAGTTGCTTCACTAACAAAATAAAGAATCAACAACATCTGACTAATTTGAATGAAAAATTCATGAAATTGTGTGAACAAAAACGACTTTGATCTTCACATTCTGCGATCCGTCAGCGGGAGGGATGAATTTGAATGACAATAGACAATTCTGAATGCTATCTCTTCAAAATGTTTGACGAAAAACGAATTACAATAACAATTGACGAAATTGAAGTTAGGATTTTGCATTCCACGTGCTTCTCGGGACGAAATTGAATAATAAATCTTTGAAATTGAATGACAAAAGTGCGAAAATAGATGGGAAAACCTATATTTTGTTAAGATCATTAATCATTGTTTCATTCATTTAAATGAATTAACAAGTATGTGTGGCATACCTGCATGTGCTGTTCTTTCCAAAGAGATCATTTACAGTTTTTCATAACAAATTTGAATTATTAGGCCTCCACCACGAAAGCATTATGTTTTCTGGCGTCCACCCGTCCTTCCGTAATTGATTTTGTATTAGACCATCGAGCACTCGTTCCTTTACGCTTTGAATCCTTTAGCATATCACTTGTCTGCCTACAGAAAATGCATAATATGCTATACGATGATCATAACCTCTTCACATTAACCCTTAGCGTAATACGGGTTATTAACAATTACTGAGGACTCTGCTTTTCCTGATGTACGAGTCACTTATCACAACATTAGATACTTTAATCATATTACAACAGTAATAGAATACTGGAGTTATAGTATCTCTTTTAATCTACTACCAAAGCTATTCCTGAACCTTGTGTCATAGCTGTAAGAACCCCCCATTATTATTTTCTCTTTTCCTTTTACATGCTGTGAGTAATACGGTATAAGAGAGGTTGCCAGTACACAAGTTAGTAGGGAGCTTTAAATTTGCGGGCGGACGTTTGAGACGACAAATGCGTTTGAGACGTTCTCCTCTCCCCTTGCGTCTTGTTGAAAAATAGCTTTAGATTACACCGAGACACACTCCAAAGTAAAATGGCGCGCCCATATTATGATCGTATAAACACAATTTGCTTTACAATGTATATCTGTGAGCTTGTTATATTGTCAGGATTATAACTGATAATTTTTATTACTCCAAATATTTGAGATTGAACTATTTATAGCAAGATGGGTTTCTGCAGTCAGCTACAGTACCTTTATTAACGGGAATGAGTGTAGAGGCAGTTGCATTTTTATTTTGTACCCACATTTCAACATTGCAGATAATATACAACAGTCAGTTAACTTCTATGGTTCAGATAGTTTGAGGCGGTATGCAGGTAACCAACTGGGTGCCTTATCTTTTCCACCCTATTAAATCAAATGATTAATGAGAGTTATGAATAGTTGGAATGTAATGTTTGACACCCATCGTTCAAGCTAAAGCCAGTTTGTACGTTATGATACTGTACATGTATATTGCTTCTATTTGCTATTGAATACGTGTATATAGCAAGTTGGCTGTCTGTAGTGTCAGCTTCGGTATCCTTATTTGTGTCGTGTTTTTTCTTCTTCTTTTTTGTACCTACATTTTAATATTGCTCCGCAGTTATTATACAACACTTAGTAAATTTCTATGGTTTTGGATAGCTTGAGGCAGTATGTAGATCTCAATCTAGGCTCTTTTTTCCATTCACTCTAACTAAATCCCTAATGAATTATATGAATAGTAGGAATGCAATGTTTGACACCAACCTTCTGATCGTCTGAGCTAAAGTAACCTTTATGTTATGATACTCTTCTGGTATGCATACTGTTACAAGAGTCTTTATAAGAGTCGTTGTCTTAGATGTTGTTGTTGGATATAATAAACTAAACGGAAAGGTTGTTTATTAATGAAGTTTATTTGACATGCTTGATAACAGATATAATTTGGAAAAGATATATTTTTTGATACAAACTATAACATTGAGACACCGTGTTAGAAATGCGGGATATCTTACTTGTAAGTCGCAGATTTGAGTATTGTATCACAGTCCTTACATTACATTCCAGTGTATTCCACTGCATTTGTACCCTCCAGACATTCATCAATTTTAACGAGTGGCGGCAGTTCCTAAATGTCGAGTGTGTAGCTTATATTCATTGCTTCTACTCCTACCAAAGTGTAAAATGTATTCCTTGTTTCGTTTATTTTTTTCGTGTGTTTGTCTAGTCATATTGTCTTGCGAGTTTAAAATGTCGATGCGCCGCTCTCCTGCATACCGTATATTACTGCCCCTGTTCCTCCTCCACTTCTCTCTGGGTCTTTGCCTCATACACTTGAATGCACTCTTATTCTTACCATCAACGAATGTGGTAATGCCATCTATTTATGATGGATAGTACGACTCAGGTTGTGAATTTTCCTTATCACTCTCTAAACAATGATGATTTTTTTGATATGTTTAATCATGGTTCGGTAACTCATGAAACAAATGAATCCTACAGTAAACGTTTCTGTGCAAACTATGATTTTAATTCTCATACTAAAAGTGTAAATTTTGGTGAAGATAATAATGAACAATATCTTAGTTCTGAATATTTTACAATCAATCAATTCAAAGCTTTAACTGAAATTACTCAAAGTTTTTCGTTGATGCAACTCAATATAAGGAGTTTGAATCGTAATTTTGATAATTTTTGTTGTTTCATGAATGACATTCATAAATCATCTTTCTCTGTAATTGGTCTGAGTGAATCATGGATCAGTCCGACTTCTATGCCTACGTTCTCTCTTCCCGGGTATGATTTTATAGAAAACAGTCGTCAGCACAAGAAAGGCGGAGGAGTTGCCCTGTATATAAAGCAAAACCTTGATTATATTATTCATAGTGGATTGAACTGCATGAGTGAAGCTGTAGAATCACTCTTTATTGAAATTAACGTGCCTGGTTCTAGGAACATACTTGTATTAGTCATGTACCGACCTCCGAATTCTGAGGTTCAAGATTTCTTTACTTATCTGCAATCGTTATTGCAAAACCCAATTTTTAACAATAAAGATTGTTATATTATGAGAGATTTTAACGTAGATTTATCTAAGTTTCAGACATTAAATTCTGCTCAGAATTTATTAGATATTATGATGTCCTCATCTTTTTTACCCCTTATAACAAAGCCAACTAGAGTAACTAATCATTCAGCAACACTTATTGATAATATATTCTGCAATATCAACCCATTACCCTTTTCTGGCATTGTTTTATCAGATTTGTCCGACCATTACCCCATATTTACTCATATTCCAGTTAATCGCAAATTTAATTTGAATTCTTCTGTAGTGTATTTTCGAAAAGTTACACCAGATAATATAGCTCGGTTGCAAGATGGTTTTAATGCAGTAGATTGGTCTGAGGTATATGATGCTGAGGACCCAAATTATGCTTATAATTTATTTATGAGAAAATTGAATTTACTCTTAGATAAGTATGTTCCTTTAGTTAAGAAAAATAATAGTAATTATAAAAGATTCCCGAGACTCCCGTGGATATCAAAGTCCTTGTTGCGGTCAATTAACCGAAAAAATAATTTGTATTACGCTGATAAAATCAAACGTACTGAGGAATCTCGTCATAAATATATTTCATATAAGAATGTTCTTACTCAAATTTTGCGTTGTGCAAAGCGAAAATATTTCAGTGATCAGATACATTATTTTAAACATGTTATTGATTCGGCCATTAATAGAAACAAAGAAACATCCCGTATTACTACAATCAAACATAATGATCTTACAATTGTTGATTCAAGGTTTATAGCTGATGTTTTTAATCAATATTTTTCACAAATAGGAAATAATTTTGCTAAAAAGATTCCTAAATCTCAAAAGTTATTTGTTGATTTTTTACAAACGCCTAATCCCAGCTCCTGTGTTTTTGCTCCCACTCACCGGAACGAACTAATTGATATAGTTCGGAATTTAAAGAGTAAAAAAAGTGTTGGTTATGATAATATTGATAATGTTCTTTTAAAAAATATCATAGAGTTTGTTGTTGACCCTTTGGTTCATGTGTTTAATTTGTCTTTAAGTAATGGCGTTGTCCCCGAGGCTATGAAAGTATCGAAGGTTATTCCTATTTTTAAGAAAGGGGATAGGGAAGACATCAGTAATTATAGACCAATATCTTTGTTATCCACTATCTCTAAATTACTGGAAAAAGTTGTACATTTTAGACTTTTGGATTTTCTTAATAAGCATAACATTATTTCTAATAATCAGTTTGGTTTTCGGCAAGAACACAACACATCTCATGTAGTCCTTACTTTCTTAGATAAAGTCTCCAAAGCCATCGATAAATTTCATCATACTATAGGTGTGTTCCTGGACTTCTCCAAGGCCTTCGATACCATTGACCACAAAATACTCCTTTACAAATTATCCCATTATGGTATTCGAGGCATGGCCTTGGAGTGGTTCAGGAGCTACCTTACTAATCGCAAACAATTTGTTTATATTAATGGTCATAAATCTGTTATGCATGATATCACTTGTGGTGTACCGCAAGGAAGTTTACTTGGTCCACTTTTATTTGTTCTTTACATCAATGATATTGAACATTCATCAAGTATTCTTTCCTTTCTATTATTTGCTGATGATACAAATGTGTTCTTTTCGAGTTCTGATCCTGTGTTATTGATTGATACTATGAATATCGAGATAAAAAAGTTACTTTACTGGACTAGAGCCAACAAATTATCAATTAATTTTCAAAAAACTAAATGTATGCTTTTTAGTAATTCTTTGGAAAAGTTATCTCAGAACATTTATTTGGATAATGAAGTTGTAGAAGAAGTTTCTTCAATTCGATTTTTAGGTTTGATCCTTGATAATAAGCTCACTTGGAACTTGCATATTGATTCAATTTGCCGTACAATTTCTAGAAATGTCGGCGTAATCAATAAAGTTAAATTTTATTTCCCCCAAAATGTTTTATTTATGTTATATTCATCTTTAATTTTACCCTATCTGAACTATGGCATTCTCGCCTGGGGCAACACTTACTCCTCATATCTAGAAAGAATATTATTATTGCAGAAAAAAGCTCTTCGTATTATTTGCAGAGAGTCGTGGAGATGTCATACAAACGATTTGTTTTATCAAAATAATATTTTAAAAATTAAGGATTTGTATTGTTTGAATTTAGGTCAGTTTATGTACAAATTGATAAATAATTCCCTTCCTTTTGCGTTTGATTCCATGTTTATTCAAAATAAAACTGTACATTCATACCCCAAGAGACAAATCAATGAATTCCATTTACCACTCTCTAGGACGGTTTTGGCAAAGTCTATATTCTCCTTCGCTGGACCTAAATTTTGGAACTCCCTTGACAGCAGCATAAAAGAATCTCTAAGTTTTAACACTTTTACTTTGAAATTAAAGAAAATGTTTATCAATTCTTATATCACTGGGGATTTGCATTTCGAAAGTTGCTAACTGACTTCTTTGCTGTTAATGTCTTTACTTTGTTTAATCTATTTCATAACTGTTATATATATTACTTACAGATAGTCCACTTCTTGGTAAGACCAAAGTCTCATGTGCCCTGGCATTGGCCCTTGAACTCTTCCTCCTTTGCCCTTTTCTCTCTCTTCCTCTGTCTTCATGTCCCCCTCTGGCCTTTGACCTCCTATTTATTCTTTCCTCGCGTATGTAAGAGAGCAGCTTTGTTTTTGTCTGTGTGTGCGTTTTGTGTGCGTATACTTGTTTATTTTCTGTTTCCCGAGGACTATGTCAAATTGTCTTGTTACATTATTACTATAATTTTCACGACTCACGAGGGGACTGCATTCTACAAGCTTGGCTTTAGCAGTCCCCTCCATTTCCGACCTTTTCTTTCTTATGATTCAGTCACATTTTGCCCATGTATTTTTTCAGCTAGTATGTTTATTGAGTCATGTAAACAAATGACGTGCATCTAAATTTCATTTGGAAATGTAATAGTTACATTGTACTTAATTTGTTTATATGAAATTGTCATATTATATGTTTTGGCCGGAAATGAAATAAAAATGAAATGAAATGAAATGAAATAACTATGTAGTAGCTCTCTGCGTCGTGAATTGAGTGGAGGTAAAAATAGCCTAGGGTCCTGTTTTATGAAAGTTAAAATTGATTATAGTTGATTTCAAATACAAGTCTATGGCAACCTGTGTAGTAAGGAAATTCAAAATCGACTTTTAAATACCTTTTGATAAAACGGGGCCCAGAACGCGTAGTGACAAACTCAGACGACGCGAACAATAAATAAATCGTCTTGATGCGCGTTTTTGCACATGCTCACATTTTTTTTTTCCTTTGAACGTCCCCGTCGCGAAATCTAAAGCTCCCGAATGCACAGGTGAGAGGACCTTAGTGAAGATAAAGCGCACTCTCCGGTATTCACAACTGTGTAATACCAAAGCTAAGCGTCTTTCGTAATACGCACGAGGCGCAGTCGAGCGCATCTCCACTTAAAGAGCCCCTGAAATACAAATGGATGTTGATTTGTGTTGATTTATGATACCCTCAACATCACTTTTGCGGTGAAACGAATATCTAGAAACATTCCATATATTTTTAACGATTTTTCTTCTATTTTTCGTCAGATTACTTCGGAACGCCCACAAAAAATCCTTCCAAACTAATATTCCTCACATGACCTATAACATGTCAATCATTGCTAAAGTATATATACTTAAATGTTTGACATAAGACATAAGAATGCACCTTCCCCTCGACTCAGCATAAATTACATCTTCCCCAGCCATGTTTTTTATCAGTCACATTAATATTACAGAAACATGGGGCCCTCTAAACGTCTGTTTTTATAAATGAAAAGGGTTTATAATTTATCATATTGAAGGGATAGGTTAGTATTGGTGGAGATGAGAATTTGGCTTTTAACTTTTTTTGCGAGATACCAGGAAACAACTTATGAAATAGTACAGAGGATACCATTCTAGGAAAAATTCAAAGTTTATTAATTGATGAAAATCGGTTTTGGTATGGCGGAGGCACCCCGAAACAAGTAAAACAATGCGATCGTAATAAAAGCTCCATGGGTCCCACCTTTTATTAGGATCGCTCTTTTTTGGATATCTCAGCCATTTCAAAACCAAATTTCATCAAATAAATGCTGAATTCCTCTTAGAATTACATGCTCTTTCATATTTCATAAAAAAAGTTTCTCATCATCTTACCAAAAAATGTTAGAAATCTGAAGTTAGGTCTCAACCAAAACTGTACAATCCCTTAAGGGGATATTATCCAATATCTTTGAATGAATTTCAGAATTTTGGAAGAAACGAGTTTGTTACACTACATGACGTCATTACGTATCCGATGCTTGATGTAGACCTACCTGTCTCAACTTCACGAATAGCTAAATATTAATACGATTTTTTTTTTAAAAAGAAAAAAAGTTCCGGAGAGTCACGGGTGAGGGCAGATAGGGAAGCTTGAAAATCAGCTTGAGTGTGTACAGAAAGAGCATGTTAAAAGTTTTTCTTGACTAAATAAAGGGATTCAAGTGGAAAATAGAGTAAAAGACTTCATCAAAATCAAAACTTTATCAGTAAGTTTGGGGTTTTCAAAATGTTAAGTAAATAGCATTTAGATAGTCGCAGCCACATCTGCTGTCTGCTTATGAGATGTGGTTATGATGTCATCAAAATGACAACCCTCCCAATGATAATTGCTTGTGCACAAAATAACATAGTAGTAACATAGTAGCACACAATGCCTGAAAGTCATGTTAAGATTGTGAAGGCTAACATTGGTTAATGCTGAAATATCATTTGATGAGAAAGGTCATGAAAATGAAGCCTTTACAGATTGTTGATGGAAATTATTTCTTTGCATTTTTTGTGTCGACTAGGTATTCCATGTGTAATAACATAAATGCGCACAATTGTGAAGGCGGTACTAAATGAATTGCATGATTCCAAGGAGAGGACTACATTAACAAAAGAGATAGTACTTACTATACCCTATAATTCCACCTTTTTTTTTGGGGGGGGGGGGGGGGGCTAGATGTTTGCTATATATGTCGTTATAAACGATATGTTGCTATAATATCAGGATAATTGTTATAGATTGCTGTTCAGCCCCGTGTTCAGCGCTATCAGCTTTTATTGACTATTTTGTACATTTTCTGTTGCATTACTAATTCAAACATACGTATAGATGCCCGAAATATACATTTACTACTGTAAAAAAAAATGTCCGCTTACCTCCAAATGCGCGTTCCTTTGCTGCATGCTTTGGGTATAGAAATCACAAATTAGACTTTGTTCCAACAGACAGTTTTCGTTTCACGGTGTCGTTAGCCACTGCTTGCGCTCATTGACGACGGAATTAGGCCTTGTTATTTTCAGTCAACAGTGGTTCACAGGTATAAAACTTTTCTCACTCGAAGCAGGGAGGTGGTCTTCCACCTCCCTGCTCGAAGTCGACATTTGGGCGTGTTGGACTGTCGGAAGAAAAACCTCTGATTGATTTCTTCTCGTCGCATGTCAATTTCACTTGATGATCACAAATTTGTCTTGAAAAGAATGCTGGTGATTAGGATAGAGAGAGAAACAATTATTATACTGGCGTATCCAGCAGTATACTGTTTAAAATCAAGTGAAATTAAAAAGAACAACCGTCTGTGAATTTCACTTGGTAAATACCTCGCAAATCATTATTGTGCCTACACTTCAGTTTACTCTGTGTTGTTGCAGTAACGTGCGCAATGTACCAAGTAGTAATGCAAAGCAAAGGCACCTCTATAAGAAGGTACTTTGGAATAAGGCGGGGAGATTTTTTTTCCTTTATATGTGTGCAAAAATCTCGACGTGTCATTGGTTGAGCGCAGATGCCAATCAAACTACATCGCAGAACAATCCATGGACGATAGTCTTTCGATAGTCTGAAAATAAAGTTCTAACAAGCTCCAAAAAAAAAAAAAGTGTCGCTATGGTGACAGTGCGCATGCTGAGAAGCATTTCATGGCGCTCAAACTATTTTTTTGTTTTGTTCTGAGAGTGTTTTATTTCATATTTCTTTTGGTGAAATTTAACATGTCTTCCAGTGCATGTTTGTTATAAATTTGATGTTATCACTAATGTAGGTTATTTGGTCTTTGAGATTGAGACAAATAAAATTACATTGACACAATCCCATTATGAGAGACAGTAAATAGCGTTTTATATACGGTATGCCTTGAACCCGGCGAATTCAGGCAAGGCGCGATTTTGTTTTTTCCAGGACTATGATGACGCTCGGCCTCTTCAATAGTCACATTCACACGGCCAAATATAGTTGAATAACCATCACAATGCAAATCTCGAGATTTGATTTATGCTAGTTCGCGTTCGTGTGAATCCCACTAAATCATTGTAACAGCTAAGTATTGCACGCGCGGAGTTTGCTAGTACACAGTTCGCGCTCGTGGTCTTCAGCGTGGATTGTGCAGTACAGTAGATCTCTGTTGGGAGTCTACTTCAAATTCTAAAACAGCAACAAATTTCACTTTTTTCCAGATAATGATTTAACACAGGAAGTAATCTGCATATTGAATGGCTTTATGTCATGGCATATTTGGGGATGTTGTACTCGTTGAGGCAAAATCATTAGCCTATACGCTCGTCCTTGGCATATGCAATCTTCCCCGCGATTTCATTACGTTAATAGTGTTGCTATAACCTTAAAGGAAAATTAAGGATAACACAACCTTATCAAGGGCTTTTATGATGAGGGATTAATTTATCACTTCATGGAGTTTGTTGCCTTGAAAGGCGTTAATAGCATGATGGGCTCATTAAAAAAATATACAGTGTTGTCGACAGTTACCATGTACATGAACTTGAAACATTCATTTTCACTACAAAGTTCAATTTCAATTCAATTCAATTCAAACATTATCGAAAAGAACATCAACATTTCACTTTCTTTGGTAACAGAGAATAAGGTTACATTATTTATAATCAAAACAAAGTTAATTGAGAAAACATAATTGTGGAACCTTGGGGTAACAAATAATGTTGTAATGAAAATTGACTGCAGTGATATAGACAACGTAACATTACACAAAATATCGAAAAAATATCGAAAAAGTTACATTTTTTGCTGCTTTGTGTTACATAACATGGGTAGCATCATGTATATTACATATACATGAGGCCTGTGTGGGAAATTGTATCATTATGAGAATAATCTATTATTAGCACAATAAGCATGACAAGCTTTGTTGTATTGCTATTATAGACCACATAGTCATCGTTTTTGCAGCCAGTTAACAAGTGTGATATCTTTGGCCAAAAAATTATTTTGGATATGTGAAAGAGACACATTTCAGTAATCCATTGCACCATCTTTCAGAGAAAATGGGTCATTAATTAGTGAAATAATGCATCTCAAAGTTTCCAAACACACTGTGTCTGGGAGATTCAGGAACCGCTGTGGTTCCGTAACCCACTGCAAACAATAGGGTTTGCTGTAGTGTTGCCTCCCAGACCCATTGTGTCTAGAAACTTTCAGATGCATTATTTCACTAATTAATGGCCCCTTTTCTCTGAAAGTTGGTGTAATGGACTACTGAAAGGTGTCTCGTGTCTCTTTCACATATCAAAAATAATTTTTTTTTTGGCCAAAGATACACTTTAATCATTCATTAGCATTTTGTCTGCGTGGGTACCTTACCGGTGTATGACGCACAAAGAAAATGATCAATCATCATGTGCACAATGCTTGTGCAAAGATAAGACTATTATAGAAGTTCATGTCGGAAACTGTATGGGCTTAACACGGAAACTTTCTTCTTGAGTTCTGTAATAAGGCAATAATTACAGTATTCCCAACTTGTGGTATGGTATTTTTGGCAAATTAAAATTGAAATAATTAGATGACCTTTGAACAATAAATTGAGACTTAAATCTGTAAGTTCAATCATCCTCTGTTCATGATTTTTTTTTATTTGTTTGTTTGTTTTTTTGTTTTTTTTGCCACACAGCAGCGCAAAGTTTATTGCGGTAGTCCGTCCATCCTCTTCCGTTCATCCGTCCGACTTTCCGTCCATCCGTCCGACATCCGTTTTGTGGACGACCGGGGTGAGGAATGTGTATCCATATGAAACTTGGCATAGATATGGTTTATGTACATGGTATGTACTTGGGGATGAAGCTGCGCCGCTATACCAACTTTTGCGTATTTTTATCCACTTGAAACATTCCCACTTGTTCAAGGTAGCAGTATATCATTTTGATATAGATTATTAATGAACAATTTGCCTATGAAATGGTATCATTTAGATAAACCTCTTGTATTACTGTTCATATCATGAAGGCGATTGAGCGCGAGCGAGCAGAGCGAGTGAGGGGGGATGGGAGGATGTGGGAGGGGGTGTCCCCCTCCCACGGTGAGAACTTTTTGCATTTTGATGTTTGAAATGGTGCAATTTGATGCATGTTTTTGCATGTTTTATCGACTTGAAACAGTCCCGCTTGTTATATTTTGATGTAGATTGTTATTGAACAATTTGATTCTTACACTGAATATCATGGACACGACTGAGTCCGAGCGAGCGGAGCGAGCGAGGGGGGAGAGGAGGGTGTGGGAGGGGGGTGTACCCCCTCCCACGGGCGAGCGAGCAAGGAGAAGGCGTTGACGAGTGTTATCACCACCCTTCCCGTACGATGGAGCTTTTGCCTTTTTAAAGCTGAAATTGAGATTTCTCGTGTACGCATATTTGATGAAATATTTAAGAATTTATCAGAAATAACTGAATGGGGGAACTGAGGGAGGAAAGGGTTGATTAAAATGGGATATTCCCCCTTTACATGAGGGAACTCTGAGTTTTCAGAATACAAGTGCTAAGTCTTGTGCACTCAGAATTATTCAGAATTTTTTGTAAATCTAAAAAGTGTACTAAGCTAGGGAAAGGGGTACAGAGGGGGAGGGTTTTGGAGGGGAATACCCCCTCCCAAGCACGAGAGATTTTGAAAGGGAGACCCGCTTCATGTACATACACAAAGTATACACCCATTTTTTTCCGCCTCCCATATCCCGGTTGAAATCTAGGGGGGGGGGGGGGGGGAAGGCGACCGCCCCCATCGCCCTCCCCCCCCCCCCCCCCCTTGGCTACGCCAGTGCTGCATTCATGTGCATGAAGTGGGTCTCCCTTTCAACCTTTCATCAAGTCAGATCATAATTTTTGTCAATATTTCACTCAACTGCTCAAAGTGTGCACCAGATCGTTGAATTTCAATAAAAAAAAAGCAAAATCTCTCGTGTATGGGAGGAAGATACCACCTTCCAAACCCTCCCCTATGTGCCCTTTTCGCTAGTCTTAGTACACTTTTCATATTTACAAAAACGAGCTTCTAAATAACTCTGAGTGCACAAGAGTTATCACTTATATTCCAAAAACTTAAAAGTTCCCTCATGTACAAGAGGAATATCTCCTATCAATCAACCCAAATATGCTACAAAATGTGTGCACCACAACGTTTATCTGCAATCAGAACCTCCCTCGTGTACCAGGGGGAATAGGCCTTATCCCCTCCCACATCCTCCTGCTTTGTCTTCTTCCACAGATTTGCTACACCTCTCTGATAGACAAAATTAATTTCCAGATGCTCCAACAAAGGTGTGAGCCAGATTGTTGAATTTCAGTTCTAAAACTGAAAAAAAAAAACCGCCCTCGAATATGGGAAAGGTATCTTGGCACCCTCCCATTGCTTGGCCCCCTCTACGTGCTCTACCTATAGACTTATATAGTACACCTTAGATTCAGATCGCTTTGTTTTAAACTAAAAACGCACACGTCCCTCTCCCTTTATACCTCACTAGACTTTACGCACACACAGAGATGATGCACACTCGGAACTTTCTGCTTGATTGCTTAACAGACAGCGTTCACAATCTTCATTGTAAGAATTAATACAAGAATTTTATTTAAATAAAACCATTTTATAGGCAAATTGTTCAATAACATTACATAAAAAAATACTACCTTAAAGGAGTGGGACTGTTTCATGTCGAAAAAAACAAACGCGCGAAATCAATCATCAAATGGCACCATTTACAACATCAAAATTGAAAAAATTCTCACCGTGTGATGGGGAGACCCCTCCCATCCCCCCCCCCCCCCCCCCCCGCTTGCTCCGCTCGCTAGGGCTCGGGCTCGGTCGCGTTCATGATTTTCAGTGAAAGAATCAATATACAGATGTAAGAAGTTCATTTGAAGATACCATTTTACAAGCAAATTATTCAATGATATTACTAAATATAATGCTACTTTAAACAAGTGAGAGTGTTTCAAGTCGATAAAACACGCAAAAACATGCATCATATTGCACCATTTACAACATCAAAGAGCAAAAAGTACTCACATTGGGAGGGGGCATACCCTCCCTCCCCACCCCCTTCCTCGCTCTCTCCGCTCGCTGGGTATCGGTCGCGTTCATGATATTCAGAGTAAGAATTGATACAAGAAGTTTTTTCATGATACCATTTTATAGGCAAATTTTCAATTATAATTTACATCAAAATATACTGCTACCGCAAACAAGTGGGACTGTTTCAATTCGATAATACACCCCAAAAGCTGCATCAAATCGCATCATTTACAACATCTAAATGAAAATAGTTTTCACCGTGGGAGGGGGGGGGGGAGGGGGGCACATCCTCCCCCGCCCCCTCCCCCCCCCCCCCCCCCCCCTCGACCAGGATCAAATCCTGGCTTCGCCGGTGCTTTGTTATGGTAATTACTTTTCGCTATCCCTTCTTACAAAAGGTAGGTGGTACAGACCCGAGGATACGCGAATAGAAATTGTGCAAAAAATGCTGAAATAAAGACGAAAATTACTCGACTGGACACACCCTAGCATTAATCTTTCAATAAAGAATTATACTTGAAAATTATTCCACATTAATTTTATTTGTGGAGGTTAGTGGTAAAGTGATGAAACCGGATGAAAACGGAATTGACTTTTGTTTCACATATTTCATTTTAATTTATTTGAGTAAATAAACTTTCAAACTTTCAAACTTTCATCATCAAGTAGAATTTCATTGCATTTGATAAATGAATAAGCAAAATATGGACAACATTATGTTCACGTTCAAAATGAATTTTCAGATTGCTCTGCAAGACGGCTGCGTCGAACATCGATCATCAAAGGCAGAAATGCACCTTTGGAATTCTTTTGTACATCAATAGAAATCTAACAACTGTTTGAATAATTATAGTCAGTTGGAACTCCAATTCTTAAAGGGGAAGTCAAGTCCAAATATAAGTTAGTCTAATTAGAAAGAGTAAAATATTACGAGTTCAACGGTATATTTTGATCGAAATCCGATGAAAAAAAAGTGAGCATGTCATTCCCTCACAATGTACCTTACAGTTTGTATATAAAATTTTACCATTTCCATTTTTTTTTCATTCAAACGCGATTATGCCCAACTTGAAGGCACACATCCTCGTCTAACTGATCACTATTCTGAAGTTATTCAACCCGGAATAACATCATGTTTCAGACTTTAATGACAGAAACGTTGAATTTTCGTCATTTTTTTTACACGATCAATTGAAAACTGTGAGGGTATGACATGGTTAGCTCACTCATTTGTATATTCACATCCACTGTACAAGAATTATTTTGCAGAAACGGAATTAGCGAAACTGCAAAATGTCATAACTTTCTTAATTTTCATCCGATTTCAGTCCAGTTTTTTTTCCGTTTTTTTTTTATCAGACTAACTTATATTTTTACTGAATTTTCTCTTTAAACCTCCTTGGTCTGGCATGAGACCGATCGCTACAGTACGTGTCTATTCATGTTGCTAGTGGAAGGGAACATTGTGCTCAAGGGCACGCATTGTTCCGCTTCGCTGGAGCGTAAGCTGCGCTATTATTGGATGATGCTATAAAAGGTCATATCAGGGTCCTTATATCATACATTGCATTCTATCCCTTGGCAAACTAAAGCATCAAAATCAATGAATTATGTTAAGATTAAATACACACAGTTTTTTTTTTGGAAGATTACACACACGGCTGATTCAAGACGTAATTTTTGTCGCTGTTTTTCGTGTTGCTATCGTTCGTACCTCCGTAGTTTTGTTTTTATAATGATTGCATTGTTTTGACTTGTTCTGTTTCGCCAACTTAACTGACATTTTCTTTCTAATCTGTCAAAGGTATATGCATGTTACAGTACATGGGTCAGCTACTCAAAAGGGCTTTTTCCTTTCGTCTGCTTCCCCCACCAATGGCATTGTCTTTTTATGTAGTCTCACCGACACATTATTTCTAATTGTATGTTGTATGTCCTATGATTTTTTTTCTCTATCTGTATCTCATCTAGTACCTTCATATTTCATTGTATGCTCTGTATGTTTTTAATGCTTGGTGCAAAATAAGCAAGATAATATTTACGGGTACATTAAGAGTGTTCACGCTATCGGTGTTCACTAGCGCTCTTAACTTCACTCTGTATTCCGTGACAGCATATAATTTTTTCCATATTCGTAATGAGGATGATGATACTATACTACTAATAATACTATTACTGATGATACTACTATGGTAATGATAATAATAATAATAATAATAATAATAATAATAATAATAATAATAATAACAATAATAATAATAATAATGGTAAGAAGAAGAGGAGAAGGAAGAAGAAGAAAAAATAAAAGTGCCTATCTATAGCGCACAATAGAAAGTCGTTTTTCAGAACTGATGAAGTGATGTTTAATTTCTCAACACGTACCAATTACTGAAAAAACTCTGCAAAACAATGGTAATTTGGAGATATAGATTTTCTGTGAGTTTCGTGTAACCTCATACAGCTAGCGCTGTCCATCGGAAAAGCGCTGTCGACACATTGTTACCAAATTGAATAGCGCCACCGCCGTGTGGACTTTCACAGTCATAATGGAATGTGGTAGCGATGTGGCAAATTCATTAACACACAAATAGATATTATCTGTGCAGTTGATAAACATCAATTTTCTTATGTTTCCTGAATAATTGTATTGACCTTGTCACTCGAAAAACGAAAATCAAAAGAAATGAAAATATACGAACTGATTGTTATTTTGCGTACTGCTACTTTCAAATTGTTATCCTAGCTGCTACGTACACTTCGACAGAATTTGCCATAATAGGTTGCATGAATGCAACAAATCGATCACATACTCTGGACAATGTGTACAATGCTATTGCAACATACGGAGAACACATCAGTGAAAGTCTGAGGAAAATGGGACAATCGATTCAAAAGTTGTGAAGTTTTAAAGTTTTTGTGTTGGAACCGCTGGATGAGGAAACTACTAGAATTCATGACGTCACGTGTGGGCAACAATATAAAGAAAGTGAGTTTTGGTTTCCTTTGAGAAGCAAAAAATACAATGAGCAATATAACATCATATACCCATTTACAGTTCACCGGTTGTTAAGTATTGCCTGGATTACGCACGATGACGCCAAGCAAGTTGAAAACTTGTAGAGAGCCGTTCAAAGGATTCAATCCTGAGCCTGAGGAGATCCATGTGCTGTGTCCATGGGATGATCAGTTTGGTCATATATAATACATACATATATATATATATATATATATATATATATATATGTATATATATATATATTATTTACATACATCATGTATATACATATACATATATAATATATATATGTATATCATATACATACATTATGTATATGAATATATATATATTATATACCAATGGTATATAATCTAATATAAAACAGAATTCAAGAAAATGTATCATGCTGTCGATACCAGCAGTTTATTCGAAGAACGCACAAATATTTGGCTCCCGGCCTTCCCTTTGTCAAGTAACAAAACGGAACCGTATAATTACAGTTTTCTCCAGATGGGAATGAAAGGAAGTTATGATAGTTTAGGGGAAAATGAGAAAAGTTTCCCATTTCATTAAAATGTGCTGATTGTACCCACACACTCATACGTTGTATATAACGTGTATAGTATCATACATAATCATCATACTTGTATAGTACATGATCTCGAATGGACTCTACTCGGTTTTATGGACGACAAATCCATAATCTAAATATTGTGCGCAGTTTTTTTTTCCACCGATGCCAAAGGCTGAGACTAAATAGAATTGCAGAAGGATTAATTATGCACTTTTCAATGTATATTGGCTGAAATGGTGCATGAAAGGAGTATGTATCATATTTGTAATAGTAGAGAAAGTGCATTTATAACATTGATTTGTAATAAAAGATTTCCGTGCAAGAATTAGAAAAATAAAAGTTAGTTCACGATCGTGAACTTTATAACGAAACCGATGAATGGTACTTGCTACCAAGTCCGCCAATCGCAAATACTGTTATAAAGCGTTCAATATACTGTATGTAATTATGTATGTATGTATTTGTGAGTTATACATGCATAAAAATTTATGTAGAAATATGAAGAGAAATAGGGTGAGCTCGAGAATGGTGACACATGAAAGAATATTAAACAATAGCAACTTCAAAATGTCAACGTTATTCGAGTCTTTATTTGTAATACATAACAGCTATGTATCTAATGATTACTATTATAACAACCCTAACAGATAATACAACAGTAACAGATAGTTCTTTTATTAATAAGAACAAACATCCATATAGCTATAATACACATGTGAGCATACGAGTTTATTCATTCAATTATTTTTTTCATCTTCAATATAAACATGCATTTTTTAACAGAAAATAACTGCATTTTGACATTACAACACAGTATTACAGTATGATAAGTTAAATCTATAAGGATGCAATTTTAATAACCAGGTGAAAAAATAACGAAAATCATTTTAAGTCAAATACTTAAATGCTTCAAGCTGGAGATAAAAAGGAATGCTAAGAAACCAGTGCTTGTCGGGTGCACCCCCCCCCCCCAACAATAAAAACTTATTGCATTAATCTATTGACTGACTATTCATAAACATAAAAGCAGAGGTGCAAACACCGAATTACACGAACTATATAACTACGAATAGAAAGAAACGTGACCAGCCCTAAACAAACACACGGAAAATCCCAACACTTACTAGCTGTAATACAGAAAAGAAAATCATAAAGAAAGAAAGAAGAAGAGGAGGAAGAAGAACAAAAAGTGAGAAAAAAAGACAAAAAGTAATGGATCATCGCGATGGATGGTTGAAGCCTCTGTTTGAACCTTTTGTTACGAACATCAGCCAAATTATTAGACATTCTGAAGCATTATTTTGAGAGAGAGAAAAAAAGAAAATCATAAGGGGATACACCAGTGATTAGGAAAGAATTAAAAACAGGTACACTTCAGAATTAACAGCACATTATCGGCAACCCGCCGCAAGAAGGAACGGGCCAATACAGAATAGCCAAGACGGCGAATCACTGGGAAAGCACCCTGAACATTATGTCCTTATCAATTTGAGACGCTTTTGATATAGGACCTACACCAGAAATTATTCAATTCTTTTTCATGCAATATTATGTCAAATAGAAAAATACAAATTCATACACTCTGACATGTCTAATCATCTTTATTTGGCAGCTCCCGACACACACTGACTATAGAATCTAACCAAATTTCGCCATTGGCCACAATCATTAATTTGTACGAAAAAAGTGTAATGTTCAAAGGTAAATAATTCAGCGGTCTACTGTGCAGTTGGGTTGGCAGCATAGCATACCCAGTGGTGGCTCATTACAGCGTGTTACGTTGTAATGATCAGCCTCCTAGGACTGAGGAAAATAACTGCGGTTCATTCATCAATCAATCTACATTGAATCTCGATTTTGAATCTGATTTGACACATGTGGCCAAACATCAAAAAGCGAAGCAAGCAAACAAACAAACTAAGGAAGAAAAAGGAGAATCATACCAGACCCAAAATTTCCCGAGATTTAATAGAAAAAATAGAATATAATCAAGATCAGTGACGAATATCTCACAAACCCAGTGGCCAATAATCAACCGCCGGCAATAAAGTTTAAGGAAAATGAGGCACTCCTATCTGCCTATAAAATAGTATTGATGAGTGACGTCGGCGGTCAGCGACGGTTGTATTCAAATGTTATGCCTATTTTGTTCACAAAAGTTCATAAACAACAACAACAACAACTAGTGAATTACTGCCTATGGAATTTGATTACAGGAGCAAGATAATGAAATAATTTGTTACTAGGATGTACGGAAAGAAAGACCCATAAATATTGTATTTATTACAGAAACCGTCTATTTATAGAAATCATCATGACTGACTGCTGGACAAGGTACAATGACCCTAGACTCTATAGTGCTCATGCGCAGGCTTAATGTATACACTCTATATAGTCGCTAGCTTGTTACACCCTCTACATATCCCGGATACACATTCAATATCTCTATACCATTAAAAACACATTAATCTTTTTTTTTAATGAGAAATAATTATGTTCGTATACAAATACATGCAAATAAACCAAACAATGATATACTAATCAAAATATCTATATAAACAGTTAGATTATTGCACACATTTTTTAACCTTCTATTGATACAACCTCGATACGTAGCAGAAGACAGTGTATCAAATTTCAGTATGGATTATGATTACACTCGTTTGTATTTATATACGAAGAAAAAAATAGGTACTACTACTTATCCTTCATAGAGGAAAACATATACAGTTTGTTGTTTCACAGCGATAAATGTTATTATGATTGATACTACGGAGACGAAGGGTCGATATTACAGTAATGATTGAAAATAAATAAACTTTTTTTCCCTCCGTGGACTAGTTTTATTGTCTCAGTTCCGGCATTTCACAAATCATATCAATATCTTCAGCCGATATCCATTTTCTTTACATGTCTCTCGTTATCATGTTCAAATTACATATAAGTTCAAGTTCAAGTTCATATAAATACATTTATAATTGGTTTGGAAGGATTTTTTTTTTATGGGTGTTCCCTAGCAATCTGAAGAAAAATAGAAGAAAAAAATCGTTGAAAATATACGGAAAGTTTCTAGATATTCCTTTCACCGCAGCCAATAGTGATGTTGAGGGTATCATAAATCAACACAAATCAACATGCATTTGGAATTCAGGGGCCTTTTAAGATAAAAAAAAAGAAGAAAAAATGGAGTGGGGTGCGTGCACCCTTGTATTTTACATATACCAGTATATTTTTAAAGGCGCTCCCTCTTTACATGATTCCTGGATCCGCCCCTGCTCTGCGTACCACGAGCAAATACACTGCAGTGCAAAATGTAGACGATAATCTTCAACCTGTGAACAGTGAGGATGTTAGTAATGGAATTCGCAAACATAAGAAAACTTGTAAGAACAAGGCGCGTCTCCAAGTCTGGTAAAATCACCGTAAAATCCTCCGCAGTCCTGGTTCCCACTATTGTTGGGCTCGCCTGGCCACCACATGTTCGGCGTTGATGCATTCAGTGTGCCATTAAAACCCGCCCACTCGTACACGCCTTCTTCGTTGCGGTCGTTAAGTCCCGTCCACACTTGAAACGAATCAGAAAGGCCGTAGACAGAGACGATGACATCTCCCATGGCTCTTAGCTCCGCCTCCGTCTCTAAGGCTAGGAGAGCTCCGCCCAACTGGATGCAGTTGTCACGAGCTAAAGCCCAGGTCACCAAATCCTCCCTAAACAGATAGCAGCTTTGCAGTCCATGTATGCGGGGAGGCCAGTTGTCAGGACAATCGACTGAATACAGGATCATGCAGAGAATGAAGATGAGACGTCGTTTCTGAATCTCATCGATCATCATTTCAAAGGCATTATTTACCATTCGCAGATGAAACCAAAACCCATCTTTAGTGCTTCAATATAGTTCTAAAATGTGAGTTAGGGATAGAATAAACAACCTATGTAAAATTTGAATCAGTATAATCAATGTTCAAGGGATGGTACAGCTTCGGGTGAGGTGAAGCTTCAGGTTTCCATTTTTCTTGATGATAATTTTCAAAGATAATGAGGAATCTCTTATGAAATACGAAAGAGTATATTTCTTAGATAAATTGAAAGTTTATTAGATGAAAACTGGCTTTGAAATTGCTGAGATATCAAAAACAAGTTCTACTTACAGCTGAATGGAATTTACCCATGAGGTAGCCTACTTAAAAATGTCGTCAATTTTATACCCATTTTAACAAAACAAATAATGCACAGGTTTAGTGACGTTAGCAGAGATGCAGCTCACTCTCGCGTATTCACGATGGGTGATTTCAGGTTCGGTGCTACTGCTAGTGCTAGTGCTATCGCAACACCAGCACCGGCGATAAAACCGAACTTGAAATCAAGCAGTGTTGGGAAGCTGATTTCACAATTATGACATATTTCTAGTAGTTGGTATTGGGCCTGTGTGTTAAATGTCGTCAGCTGAACCGATCTCCACCGTTTGTGTTTTCGCTTGTGGTGCATGTTAGCGTTGCTGTGCGAGACCCACATTCACGTTAATCATAGATCATATAAGTTGGATTAATACAGCTCTATGTTATAGATGCACTTTGTACGTACAAGGTCAATGCTCAAGAAATGGTCGTTTGCGTTTAACATAAATCTGATGTTTTGGAGGACGGGTGAAATTTGTGGCATTTTAATCCTTCTTCCTCATTACGTGTCTAAAATTAAGCACTCGTGACTACATCTTTAAATATTTTACTCGAACCAATTTATCAATCGCCATCACTTTTGGTGTGTTTTTTTCCGCGGACTTCGGTATCGCTCGACTTACGTTCATCTATATACCGTCGTTATTCGACCTCGACTTTAATCAGCTGCATGAGAGATAGCACTTGCACGGAACTTGCACCTCATGCATGTTATTCACCATTGTAAACACCCTCGAGCGCGCAGTATCTTCGCTATCACCTGTGCATTATTTGTGTGATACATTGTACGTTGTGATGGTAACGTAGAGAAAGCCTCGGAAATGATATAACAGATAATAATAATAATAATAATAATAATAATAATATATATATATATATATATATATATATATATATATATATTTTACCTTGGTTAGTTTCCTTAGTGTCAACACGGCTCTATATGGGAACATATACCCAACGTTACCAACAAGATGGACAGCATGGGTAAAACTATCTCGTACAAGGACGGAAACACTCGCCAGGATTCGAGCATGGGACCCTATTTGAAAGTCATGGAACTTTATAAGTTGAGTGCTCAGTCATTGTTTAAATTGCATCTATTATAATATCTCCCAGAGAGCGTTATGATAATAATGATGATGACGACGACGACGATGATGATGATACTACTATACTAATAATAGTAATGACAACAACAATAAGGTCTTCTTTATCCAGGTTTGCCTTTTCAGTGTTGCCACTGCTCTACCAGAGAGCCCTGCCATTATCATTCCCTTAAAGCGTTACCAGATACCCACTATTTATACACCTAGGTCGAGAGGGACACGGTGGGTAAAAACATCTTGTCCAGGCTGGACAACACGCACTGGGCGGGAATTGAACTCGGGTCCTCCGATTGGGAGTCATTATCTACTAAGCCTCAGCGCCCCCAGTGAAGTATACTGCTTATCGATAATGGTCTTCCCCATGCACCTATACCTTAAAGGCATAATTTACCATTTGCAGATAAAAACAAAAACCCAGCATTAGTGCTTCAAAATAGTTCAAAAATGTGAGTTCTAAAGGGATAGAAACAACCAATGTAAAAATTTGAACCAGTATAATCGATGTTAAGTATTGTTAAATATACAAAATGTGAAAAATAGTTATAATAAAAATGTTTCCAGACTAAACCGTCTACAGTTATGGTTTAAGGAGAAAAATAGTGATATCTCCTTTCTTTTAGGTCTTATTGCAAAAAAAAAAATATATATATATATATGGTTGGATGTTTTGTGATACAACTGACCTACATATATGCATCAAAAGTGATATCTTGGAATTTTTTTTTCTACCACTGCTCCCAAAGGTAAACAGGGCCTTTAAAAATGTATGTTCGTGTATATCCGTAATCACATCCATTTCTCTTTAAGACACACTACTCTTATCTAAATCTTGATGTAAACGTTGTCATTATGTCATTATGACGTCATTTGTACAAGTTATCAAATAACACAAACTGAAACTAAAATTGAAAGTTATAGTAAAGCAGGTTAACTCTTATTCCCAATATACAAAATTTGTTTATATATTTTTTTGAATTATAGTGTTTATACAGTTGATTGTCTCTACTCTTTTGTTTCTGTTGCACAAGCAGATTGACTTGTTAGAAAAGTACGTTTTAACACCCAGCGATTTTGAGCGTGAAGACAGGTGGTTAGAAGTATAAGAGCTTAGCAGGAAGATCAACGAAAGTAAAACGTACAGTCTGTACACGTCATCCCGTAGAAAAGACCAACGCATGCGCAGTCGAAGCCCTCCAGACTTTCTTGACACTCCCCATCATTGTGACATGGATTTGACAGACACGCTAGTGGGAGGCCAGAAAGAGAAAAAATATATATCATGCATGCAGGACCAGTGAGTGTGTGGAAATTCTGTTATACCATTGAGCTATAGGTTATGGTTATCATGGTTATACCACGCAGTGTGTCAAGCATTAAAGTGTATGTAAAACCATGGTATAGCTAAACCAAACCTTGAACGTTTGGGCAAGAAAAACACTACATTAAAAACTGTTCTTTAAAACGAATAGTAGCAGTAGTAGGCATGACCTAGACGATCTTCTGTCGTATGATGCAGTACAATGTGGCGGTGGTGGGGGTGGATCCAGTTTAAGGCAGCATCACTTTTGGTTGGGCAAATTGTTCAAGCCCACTTGGGAACTTCCGCAGGTGACGTTCGTTTTGGAGTCAAAAGTAGTATAGTAGTATAGTACAACTCTAGGAGTAGTAGTAGTAGTAGTAATAGTAGAAGTAGTATAGTAGTAGTATAGTAGTAGTAGTAGAAGAAGTAGTATAGTAGTAGTAGTAGTAGAAGTAGTATAGTAGTAGTGGTAGTATAGTAGTAGTAGAAGTAGTAGTAGTAGTAGTATAGTAGTAGTAGTAGTATGAGTACACTCGTAGAAGTATAGAAGTAGTAGTAGTAGTAGTAGTAGTAGTAGTATAGTAGTAGTAGAAGTATAGTAGTAGTAGTAGTAGGAGAAGTATAGTAGTAGTAGTAGAAGTAGAAGTAGTATAGTAGCAGTAGTATAGTAATAGTAGAAGTAGTAGTAGTAGTAGTAGTAGAGTAGTATGAGTATACTCGTAGAAGTAGTACCAGTAGTAGTAGTAGTAGTAGAAACGGGAGGAGGAGGAGGATTAGCAACCCATCATAGGACTTTATTTGCATATCATTGTCTAAATGGCAGTGTATTGCATGAACTTTGTATATTAAAGGGTAACCCAGCAACCAAAGTGTAAAAGAACACCATATCCTTTGACTATAGTTACAGAAGAATATCATATATGATTGGTTGTTTCAACCTATGTAAAAAGAGATGTGAACCATCGTCTCGGTTCTTGATGCTTTCTCCGAGGTCATCACCTACCTGGGTAGGCGCAGTACAGTTGGGCTTGTTGGGCGGTAACATTCTCTTGCTCTTGACTGATGGTCGCGAGGATTAGAGGACCGCCAGTCACGTACTTGGGCGTCAGCTGAAATCCTCCACCGGCTTGGTCGGTGGGGATAAATGCACAGAGGTTGGAAAGCTGATAATTGTCGCAGGGTGATGGGTTTCCTTTAAACAAAAGATAACAGATTACTGATACCAGAAATTACTGGATGATAATTTTTTTGATCTTTGTTTTCTCTTTGTCTGTTTTTTTTTTGGGGGGGGGGGGGAGAGTAATGATTGCACAGCTTTTAATGCGAAATTTCAGCATATATTGTTCTTTTTGAAGGATATGAATATCTAGAAAAGCAGTTATTGTTATGATAATGCTCACAGTGACATTAGTAGATAAGAATATAAGAAATGATAAAGTATTAGAGGTAGTGATTGTTACGCAATCAAAGACTGGCAATATCGATGGTATTTGTACAGTTTAATTCGTTACAGCAATTATTATAAAATGATTGTGAATAAGAGGTTTTCCTCAAAGCATTCCCTCGACATGATTATGCTTTGATCTCGATAGTCTGTACACTGACGATAATATAACATCATACAGACAGACACTGACAGAGGAAATTATAAAATGGGCTTTAGAATCTCTCCAATCTGATTGGTCAATTGTCATGCATTGATTTTCACTGATCCACACTGACCCGCGAGCCCCGTAAAATCCGAACGAATGGCTCGAGTCTTGTATTGTGTTGTAGGTGTACCGGATGGAGAAAATGGTCGTTTATGAGTTTACAGGCCCATTTTATAACACAAAATGATGCACAGGCCAATTTCGTGGGTCAGTGAGAATTGGATGCTCTCGTTTAATTTTGGAACAGTCTAACACCCACGAGCGCAGCGAGTTGGTTTTAATAAACAGTTCCAAAGTTAAACTCGCGCATCCAATTCTCACTGATCCACTGTCCTGTCTATCATTTTGTATAATGATTTGACTTCGTACTCGAGGAGTTACTGGCTTCGCGGATGAGCTCTTTATCTTACCTGCCATGAAGGACAGCGTGCCCACAGCGATATACACCGATAAAAGCATCTGAAAATGAATTAGAAATTGCATGGATGCCTTTTAACCAGAAATGTATGCCTCTATTCGTTTTCTTTTATTTTGTTCTATTTCGCACAATAGGTGAAAAAGTTGCAAGGAACAGGTGATGACTGTTTCAGTTTTAGCTTCTTTTTTATTTTCTTTCTGCATTTTTCTCCCATCAAAATCATTTAGAATTTACTGTGCATGTCTTTTCTACAAAAAAAGTATGTAATGCATATTAAGTATAATAATCATTTTATTCAAACAAATACAATGAACTTAAGGAAATCAGTAATACATTTAATATTTCCAGTTTGAGAAAGAATAAAATGCAGAAGTCTGGTCACCTTAAAGGAGACCTCCGGATGATTTTTCAGACTTTTACATTTGAACAACTGTAAATTAGTTAAACCGAGCACAGAGTTTCAGAATTTATAGTGATTGGGATGAGCAATGAGAATGTTTTCAAAATCTGTAAGAAATTGCGATGAACAAGGATGATGACATGACAGCCTCACCATAAGGATGCATTAGTGGGGGCCCAAGGAAGCAAAACAATAAAGAAGAAAGCATGCATTTATTCTTCACAGGTGAACTTGTTGAGTAAGCGGTATTGTAATGGAATTACACTGCTACATTTCTGAAGTATGTGAGGCTCTGATGTCATCGACACTGTCTGACTGTTCAGTTTAATGTGTTCAAGATTTTCAGTTTATTGGTTTCTCTGCTCAAGGACCACAATATATTTTACGAATCTATACATGAAGCTGTCGATTTATCTACTCCATGATGTGAAATTATGAAAATCATCTGCGAATGCCCCTTTAAGCTGATGTTTGATAGTGATGGCAGCCTCAAATAACAACACAAGAAGGAACACACTCAGAAATGGGAAATTTACCTTTGAAGCTTGTCTTAATGAAATCGACAAATGATTCTTGTTTTATAGAATATCGAAATATTAACAAAATTGATGTGACCAGTTTCAAACACGATCTTAGAAATCAACCATAGCAGTCTGTGAAAGACCGCTCCAGTCTTGATGAAACGGTGCGTAAATGTGTCTTTTTTTTTAATGGAAATAGTGAAGAAACATGTACATAGGAGAAAGCGAGTGAGAAACCAAATTCCCTCTTTGATGAACTCATTCATTCATTAACATAAAAACGCATGACACGGTGGATCATAAAATATAACGCTCTCTTGGAAAAGTTGCCGAGTGTATATATATATATATATATATATATATATATATATATATATATATATTGTGCCTATCTAAGAAATAGAAGAATAAATAGTGACACAACTGTTAATTGTAATACGAAGTCATATTCAAGAGAAGACATTTTTTTCACGTGGTGTACCCAAAGTTTCCATTCTGAGACCATTTGTATACTGTAAGTCATCTGCAGTGGCGTAACTACGGGGGAGGGGGGGGGGGGGGAACGAACCAAAATGTTAATTGAAGGGTTAGTAATCTGCTTTTGACATCGACATGAAAGGGTGATCAAGAAATAAGATATTTTTTCTAAGATTACTTTTAACCATAATTAAAGAGGTATATAGTGTGAAACATTGTTCAAAAAGCCCAGAGCCGACAAAAGATTGTGATTCAGCGGGATTTCTGGTTGGCATTCTGAATATAAGCAGGATGTGCGCAGTGTACTCAGAACATCCGAACGGCAAAAAGAGTCGCCGCAATGTTGCGCAATGTGATGTAGAATGTACACCTTTGCACCTTACGCTTCGTTATATCAAAGCTGTATAGATCATTGATTTTGCAGTGTTGCTTTACATACTAGTCTATATTGAAATGCCTTGCATTGCCAATAATAAGACTTGACCTGGGCTATTTCCTATCTTTTCCATGTATATAAAACACACAAACACAAACAATTGGGCGATGCTCTAAAGTACAGATTTTGGACATCCTTCCCCCGCTTGGTCACTTCGACGCCTCCTCGCTGGTCATACCCCCCAAATCATGAACATAAACCGATACCCCTGACTACCAGTAGTGCATCCAGGGGGGGGGGGGGGGGGGGGGGGAGTGCCCTCTTAATTTCCAAAGCGAACAAATATAGCTACAAACGGCAGTTTGGACTGTACTATAAATGTCAAAAATTTCAAGCTCGCTCGCATTTAATCGCTATGCCATTCTCCTGATATTGCTGCCAATAATTGCCAGCAGTTGCGCCCCGTGCCCCCTTATTTACTTAAAGCGAAAAAAAAAATAGCTACAAACGACAGTTTTGGACTATGAATGTCAAAATATTCAAGTTCGCTCGCTCCGCTCGCTCGCATTTAATCGTTATGCCATTCTCCTGATGTTGCTACTAGTAATTGCCAGTAGTAATTGCGCCCGGTGCACCCCCCCCCCCCTTAATTTCCAAAGCGAAAAGATATGATATAGCTACAAACGGCAGTTTTTGGACCGTAAAATGTCAAAATTTTCAAACTCGCTCGCTTCGCTCGCTCGCATGTAATTGTTATGCCATTCTCCTGATGTTGTGCCAGTAGTTGCCAGCAGTTGCGCCATGTAGACCCCACTTAATTTCCAAAGCGAAAAGATATAGCTACAAACGGCAGTTTTGGGACTGTAACATGTCGAAATTTTCAAGCTCGCTCGCTTCGCTCGCTCTCATTAATTAATCGTTATGCCATTCTCCTGATGTTGCTACCAGTAATTGCCAGCAGTTGCGCCCGGCGCACCTCACCCCCCCCTTAATTTCCAAAGCGAAAAAATTTAGCTGCAAACAGCAGTTTTGGGACTGTAGAATGTCAAAATTTTCAAGCTTGCTCACTTCGCTCGTTCGCATGTAATTGTTATGCCATTCTTCTGATGTTGTGCCAGTAATTGCCAGCAGTTGCGCCAATTGTGACCCTCACTTAATTTCCAAAGCGAAAAGATATAGCTACAAACGGCAGTTTGGGGATTGTAACATGTTCAAATTTTCAAGCTCGCTCGCTTCGCTCGCTTTCATTTAATCGTTATGCCATTCTCTTGATGTTGCTGCCAGTAATCGCCAGCAATTGCGCGCGGTGCGCCCCCTTAAATCCAAAGCGAAAAAATATAGCTACAAACGGCAGTTTTTGGACTGTAAAACGTCAAAAATTTCAAGCTCGCTCGCTCCGCTCGCTCACATTTAATTGTTATGCAATTCTCCTGATGTTGCTGCCAGTAATTTGTCGTTTCACACCGTCATTCCATAATCCATATGAGGAAAACTTACAATGATGCTCAATGACTGCGCTGTGGAATGTATCACATTTTGTTATGTATTGTAGTCCCCATTAAGTTTGCAGACTGACAGCGCACGCACACACGCGCGCACACACACAGGACACACACGCACGCACAAGCATACACACCCTCAAAATTACTTTTTCACGAGGTGCCCCCCCCCCATGTCTTGACCCACGGTACGCCACTGGTCATCTGCATAAATGATAATTGTCACAGGGGACTTTCCTCTGAATGTGGGGAACGAAAGTCCTCCCTGCGACTGGGATCTTTTCTATATAGTCAAAGATTGACTTTCTCAAATGCAGCAGATTGTTAGCAGACCATTCATTCAATCAACTCTTTCGACTTGTGCAACTACAGTGCCTAAAAAGATAAGTAGCCAATCACACAGTGTTCTTGCAATATAACAATCAATAAGATTTAATATACTGGTCTCAAATTGTGGTCGTTTACAACAATAACATGAGTACAGATATCCAATTCTACTTCGTACAGCCTAATTTATTCGGAATCATGTCTGGGTTGTACACCTGTCACCGATCAGAGAACGCCACACATTCAAAGTATTGTGTCCTTATTCAGATGCAAATGAGTACCTGTTCATGTAGTGTGTATAAGTAGCCTGCTCACATCCGTACACGTCAGTGTACATTTTGTGTGGCCGACCAGAAGAACTTTGAGATGGAAGACCTGCAAGGCGATATTGAGCGGCTGCTCAACGAACCGTGCTCCCCAATACCGAGCGACATGCAGCTGGTGAACGAGAACTCAGGAGGCAAGCTGAGAGGTCCCAAGGGCCGGAGCAAGAAGACGCGCCCACAGGCAGGGGCGCATCCCCCCGAAGCATCTGCTGTAACTACAGCGGCAGGCGCTATCCCTGCCCCAACCATTTCAGCAGGCGTGATCCCTGCTGGCTCTCTGGCGGGCGCGATCCCCGCCCAGATGACTGCACCGGCGGCGTTGGGCGCACCCCCCAACGAAGCCTGCTCCGCGTCTCGCTTCTCAGAACTCGCAACTGCCGTTTCCACACTGCAGTCCACGGTCATGTCCTTGCTGGACACCCAAGCCCCTCCAGCACCGCAAGAGCAACCACCCCGTGACGACGACATCGACATGGAAATTGAAGATCTGGTTCAGCAGGACAGCGGGGTTCTCGGCGAGTTCTCTGATATGGTGGATCACCAGAGCGAACCCGTTGGAGCAGCAGTGAGCGACAGGCTCGCTAATATTGTGAACAAACTCATTCGGGTGAAACTGAAAGAATCCACTCTGAAATCTAAGCAGGAGTCATATCCAAGGCCTGCCAACTGCGATGCCGTTTCCACTTGCAGGGTTAACCCAGAAGTATGGCACGTACTAAAAACCGAAACACGAGTGACAGATTCGAAACTACAAAAGGTGCAGTCCCTTTTTTTGACGGCAACGACGCCCCTTGCGAGAGCAGCGGACGAGCTGCTATCGCAAAATACGCCCCTTTCCTCCCGGGCGTCCAAACTCATTCTCGATGGTATCGCCCTAATCGGAGCAGCAAACGTCGAGCTGAATGCGAAACGCAGGGATTTCATCCGACCCGAATTAAGCCCGGCGTTCCGCCCGCTGTGTTCCGAAGAGATGGCGCAGAAACCATCCACGTTTCTGTTCGGGGACGACCTCCCACAAAAGTGTAAAGAACTTCGTGACACCGAGAAGCTGGGACTGAGTGTTCGCAACACCAGTCTCCCTAAGAGGAGCTTCAGGCAGGCGTATAGGGGCGCCTACCCGAGGAGACACCCCGGGCACGCCGGACGATACGATCCGTACCCGCAACGGAGGAGCGACGTTCCCTCCTCTCCGAGGTTTCCACCCAGGCAGCACCCAAACTTCAGCGGCCGACGGGCGCCGACATATCGCGGCCGTCCAGGCAGAGACAACCCGAGGCCGGACAAGTAACTCGTCCACAGGACGGAGTGAGTAAATTGCCTTCAAAAACTTCGCCTCCCCCGGTCGTGGGAGGTAGGCTGGCTCAATTTGCGGATAGTTGGAAGCTGATTACGTCTGACCAGTGGGTCTTAGACGCTATACAACACCACCATATTGAATTTGACCAATTGCCTTTTCAAAACTTCGTTCCAAACGAAATAAGTTTTTCACCTCATGAAACTACCATTATCGACCATGAAATTACGAAGCTTCTCAATAAGAACGCTATTGAGCCATGCCTCCACCAAGACGGGGAGTTCGTATCTAATATTTTCATAACGCCTAAAAAAGATGGATCTTTTAGGCCCGTCATTAATCTGAAAGGCCTGAACAAGTTTGCTTCATATCATCATTTCAAAATGGAGACTTTTGAATCGGCACTCCTCCTTGTAGAACCAAATTGTTTTTTCGCGTCTATCGATTTGAAAGATGCGTATTTTAGCATACCGATAGCACCAGAACATAGAAAATTTCTTCGCTTTCATTGGAAGGGCAAACTGTTTCAGTTTCGCGTTCTGCCTTTTGGACTGAGCAGTGCCCCCCGGGTGTTCACAAAAGTACTAAAACCCCCAATAGCTGCCCTCCGCAATTTAGGAGATGTATCATGTAACTACATCGATGACGCCCTATTAATCGCTCGTAGCTATGACGACTGTACGGCGAATGTTAAGAACCGAATCAAACTTTTTGAGTCACTTGGATTCGTCATTAACAAGGAAAAGTCCGTGTGCGAGCCCCGCACTAATGTTGAGTTTCTGGGCTTCATTATAGATTCAGTAACTATGACAATCAGCCTCCCAGAAAGAAGGAGCGACACTATTATCCAAACATGCACTTCTTTGATAAATAAACGGACAACGAAGATACGCTCGCTATCTCGCGCTATTGGGCTCGTCCTTGCAGCGGAAATCGCTGTTCCTTATGGGGCCATTTTTCGGAGGGATCTTGAAATTGAGAAAAATACTGCTTTGCAATGCAATCAAGGGGATTTTGAAGCTATCATTTCCCTGTCAGATAAGGCACGTCATGCCCTCCAGTGGTGGGCATCAAATTCAAGTAACTCATTTTCGCCTATCATGCGGAACATTGACCTGGAATTCGAGACAGATGCATCTCTCGAAGGCTGGGGCGTCTACTGCCCGACTAACAAGCGCAGCACGCACGGACAATGGAGCTCCGGAGAAAGGAATCTCCACATTAACAATCTCGAATTGCTCGCAGTTCTTTTTGCCCTCCAATCACTATGTTCAAACGAATCTGGCATTAACATTCGTGTTAAATCGGACAATGTTTCAGTAGTGTCGTGCATTAATCACTTCGGGACTTGCCATTCCCCCGAGTTACATAATATCTCGCGCACAATCTGGCTCTGGTGTCTAGACAGAAACATCTGGCTGTCCGCCGTACACATTCCCGGCGTTGAGAATTCAATAGCAGACGGCTACTCGCGCACATTTAATTTGAATACTGAATGGATGCTCGCAGCGCATATTTTCGACTCACTCTCTGAACTATTTTTCACACCAGAGGTAGACTTATTTGCATCGCGCCTGAACTTTCGCATGACTCCCTTTGTTTCTTGGCGTCCTGATCCCGAAGCCATGGCAACCGACGCATTCTGCCTCGATTGGGGGCGCTTTCGCAGCTACATCTTTCCTCCCTTCTGCCTAATGAGTAAAATTCTAAGGAAATTGTCTAATGATCAGGCTCAGGCCATCATAGTTTTTCCTTTGTGGAAGACACAAAGTTGGTATCCCAAGCTAATGAGCATGCTAGTAGACCACCCAGTGATTCTGCCTCCCGCTAACCGAATTTTATCTCTCCCTTCCTCCGACAGCCAACATCCGCTATCACATCACCTGACGTTAGCGGCATGTCATGTGTCCGGGAACGCCTACGCATCAGAGGCCTTTCACATGCAGCTTCCGAGATCATCATGCGGTCATGGAGACAGTCAACTCAGAGGTGCTATAACTCGGCATACAGGAGATGGCGCCGTTTCTGTTGTACGTGGAAAAGCGATCCACTTTGCTCGGATGTAAGCATCGTTCTTAATTTTCTGGCGGAGGAGTTTCACGCTGGCGCAGCATACAGCACTCTGAATAGTTTACGCAGCTCATTATCTTCGTTTCTGCTCCCGTGTGACGGCCATCCAGTCGGATCACCACTCGTAACGAGATTCATGAGAGGGGTCTTCAACTCTAGACCACCGCGACCTCGATACAACTCTACCTGGGACGTCGCCGTGGTTTTGAATTACCTTCGCACGCTCAGCCCTAACGACAAGATTTCACTCGAACAGTTGTCTCACAAACTCGTCATACTCATTGCCCTCGTCTCCAGTCAGAGAGCACATACTATAGCCTACATAGTTCCACATGACTCATCGGTCTCGAGTTCATCAGTCACCTTTTCAGTTAACCACATCACTAAAACTAGCAGGCCCGGGAAACTCGCTACGGCGATACAGTTGTCAGCATACCCAGAGGACGACCGTATCTGCGTTCTCCAAACGTTACGCGAATATCTTCGCAGGACGGCAAGTTTTCGAAGCGGGAATCGGTACCTCATTCTCTCTGTCAATCGCCCTCATCGTAACGTTTCCCCCCAAACGATTAGCCGATGGCTTAAAGGCGTCCTCCAGTCAGCCGGTATCGACACAGCTACATATAAAGGGCACAGTACTCGCGCCGCCTCTACGAGTGCCGCTCTAAGAGGCGGGACGGATATAGACACAATACTTTCCACAGCAGGATGGAGCTCTGCTAGAACTTTCGCGAGATTTTATCAGAAGCCTATTGAACTGAAGAAAAAGTCACTTGATATTTCATCTCTCGAGTAAGAGTCATGTTATTTTTTGCCTTTCTCAATCTCATGAGTCATAAGACGGGCAATGGAGCCCCTGCATGAATAAAGTTTGATCATGCCCGAACAAAATAATTACTCTGCTTGCTGAGTCTCATTCAACCATCGTCTTTGAAATCCCAGACATGATTCCGAATAAATTAGGCTGTACGAAGTAGAATTGATAGATTAAACGAGATTTAAATGAAATTTAACATTGAAGTTTAATCATAATTCTACGAAGTACTAAGCCTAATATGAGGAATCATGTCCCACCCGATAATACGGTTCATCCCGTCTCCTGACGTGAATGAGTGCTAAGTAATCCATGAATTGCACTGAGTTGTGATTGTGAGAATGAATTTCTTGCCCGCCCCTTCTTACTGTGGTTGAATGAGTCTGACTTTAAATACTGACGTGTACGGATGTGAGCAGGCTACTTATACACACTACATGAACAGGTACTCATTTGCATCTGAATAAGGACACAATACTTTGAATGTGTGGCGTTCTCTGATCGGTGACAGGTGTACAACCCAGACATGATTCCTCATATTAGGCTTAGTACTTCGTAGAATTATGATTAAACTTCAATGTTAAATTTCATTTAAATCTCGTTTAATCTATCAATTCCACTTGATCTTGAGCTTGCTTGCTCTGCTCGGTGGTTTATTCTAGAAGCTCCCATGCTTGGTTGCTCTAGGCTGTCAACGATGCCCTGCCTGAAGTCGTCTCCCCTTTCTTGATCGTTTCGTTGGCTTCCCCAACTTCTGTCCTTGTCGGAACCCTGAACTGTGATCCTCTCTGGAACCCTAAACGGTGGCTCTCTCTCTGGAACCCTAAACACCCTGTTAATTTAATAACATGATACCTCCCTTATAATTTGTGGTCTTTGCTTATTCCTGCTTCTATTCATATAACTTAAACAAAACACATTTATATTCCATCATATCACCACTGATTAGCCACACATGATTTCCATAATAATGTTTCACAATGCATCATTATCTTTCAATGTTGAGTAGGGGTGATTAATCATCCCATTGAAATTTAAGCATTGTTCTCGGCCTCTATTTCTTTCACATGCACTTACTAGTAAAATTCGGTTTGACATACAAACATTACAAATACAATACTATATCGGGAATTACATAGCAACTTACAATGCACAAACAACTTTCAATGAAATGGTCAGGTACTTACAACAGTTGTTGGTGTTTAAACACGAATCCTCCTAGATTCTCTGCTGGACGGTCAGGCTGTCCAAGCCGAAATGCAACAATCCCTGAATCACACTGATTCCAATTAACACTCTGCTACTCTCTAACTTCGCTATCTCGAAGTACCGTAGCCTGGTCCTGAGTGTTCCGCAAGGCATCTGAATTTTGTGCCTAAACATTGCATATTTATATATTTGTTGGACCATAGGTCTCCATGTAAAATAAATTAAATGAAGTGACTTCCTAGAAAGTTTTCACAGAAGTCCCTTTTCTTATTGGTTGGCGTTTTCTGTCTGTCAAAACTTTCCTGAGTATCTCATTTTGCATTGGTCAAGCCTCTGCTTGACGTCATCACTTCCTGTCCACGGAAACCAAAATTCTTTGAAGTAGTCCTGTTTTGACCTAGCTAGAAACTTGTGTTTGACGTCGTGAATGACGTCCACATACCAGATAGTATGAGGCATACTACCAGGGATACCCTTTCCTCGTATTTTGACGTCATGTAGGGTTTACTCATCCCCAAGACATTTAATTCCAAGTCACTTTCTTTTACTTTGATTGTGCATCGCAAAATCTCCTTATATGGTTATTTTGACGCACGCTTTTGTCTTTAAAGCTGCACTTCTTTTGTAACCATTGCGATAACATCAATTTCATACATGAGCTACATAATAAACAGGAGTACAATGAAACAAATTATTACGTGACAAATATAAAATATGTCCATTATCATGACAATTATTATGGTGAAAAAAGGTGACGTTTTTGTGATATTTACCTGTGCGCTAACGACAAGTCTTTGTTGTATTTTCCGACCCCAATCAACGTACAGTTTAAATGATGTGACAAACAGATCTTTGTCACAATGATTTGATTACCTGTCATGTGCAAAATCAGCCATGAATTATTATGAATCATGTATTTATTTCTGAAA
Source organism: Diadema antillarum (assembly GCF_040938485.1). Taxonomy (NCBI): domain Eukaryota; kingdom Metazoa; phylum Echinodermata; class Echinoidea; order Diadematoida; family Diadematidae; genus Diadema; species Diadema antillarum. Next base: position 144,279 of record NW_027271743.1, read on the forward strand.
GTGATCAGAATTGATTATATTGTACCATACAGAAACAATAAAATGAAATGAAATAAAATGAAATCTGAACATAGGCCTTTTTGGGTTTGTATGAATCAATATAAGTTTGTGATAAAACGGTTTGCATGTTTATTGCCAATTAAAATTTGCCAAACAGATACATTACTTTAGATTTGAATGTAAACGCAAGAAAATTTGATTAAAGTGATTCTGTCAAATATTTAGATATTAAAATTGATGCGGAGAAAGACCCCGTTTATAGTACAGGGCTGGGCCGACGAAGGGCGAGCCAGGCCTCGACCCCACAATTCTGTGCGTTTAGAGTGGCGGGCTCGACCCTGGGCTTGTGATTCAAACCTTTCAATTTTGTTGTATCTTTTTTTTTGTCAAAATCGCTCACTAAACGACCGTCTGTGAATTTCGCGTGGTACATACCTTGCAAGTCAATAATGTGTCTACAGTTCAGTTTACTCTGTGTTGTTGCACTAACGTGCGCAATATACAAGTAGTAATGCAACGCAAAGACACCTCTATATAGATAAGGTACTTTGGAATAAAGGCGGGGATTTTTTTTTTGGTGTGTGTGTGCAAAAATCTCGAAGTGTCATTGGCTGAGCACAGATGTCAATCAAAATACATAGCAGAACCATCCAAGGACGATAGACTTTGGCTGTAGGCCTGACATTCAATTCCCTTCATTAAAAGCAGAATTTACATTTCTCATTATCAAGATGTTTTCACTTTTTTGTCTCGATAAAATTTTGATGTGAACTTTATCCTGAGTTAGGCCCTACATGATATCATTAAAAAAGTCAGCAAAATGAATTTCGGATTCAAACTTCCTGAGGGTTTAGAATATAACATTATTCTGAAAATGGTGCTTAAGAAAACCCTTCAACCAACATAAGGGTTCATTCTTCATATGGTACACGCGTGTATTACATTCACATTGATTGGTACCTTTTGGCATTACAAATAATGGTATTACTGTTCATTAGTTTTATCTATATGATTTTGATTTTATATATGAAAAAGTTAACTAAATCGACACTGAATTGGCTACTTTATCTATCTTGGATTGATTCACTATTTTTAAAAATTAATATTGCGGAGGCTCCCGTTGTATTTTTTTTTTTTTTTGGGGGGGGGGGGGGGGGTTGGGGAGGGCATACGGTACTTATAGTACGCAGCTGGATGAGCGTTCGTTTTATCACATTCACAATCAATGGAAATTACCTTTTCCATTAATTTCCATTGATTGAGATAAAACGAACGCTCCGACATCCAGTTGATTCTCCAATCAGATGGACCTTTTCAGCGGGTATAGTACGCAGTTCGCGCTCGTGATCTTCAGCATGGATTGTGCAGTACAGTATATCTCTGTTGCGAGTTTACTTCAAATTATACAGAAACAAGTTGCACCTTTTGACAGCTGATTATGGGTGTTCTAGATAATGGTTTAACATAGAAAGTAATATCAATATTGAATGGCTTTATGTCATGGTATGCCGGGGAATATTGTACTCGTTGAGGCAATATTATCGCACTCATCCTGGACATGTGCTATATTCCCTGCTATTCCATTATGATAATGATGTTTGCTATGACCTTAAAGGACAAGTTCGCCTTCATAGACATGTGGGTTGAGTGAATGCATCAATATTAGTAGAACACATCAGTGAGAGTTTGAGCAAAATCGGACAATCCGTTAAAAAGTTATGAATTTTTGAAGTTTCTGCTCAGTCACGGCTGGATGAAAAGACTACTATAGCTTGTGATGTCACATGAGTACAACGATAAAAAGAAAGAATAAATAAAATTCAACATATTTCCATTTTTCTCACATAACAAAAGAACACTCGACTTCTCTCTTTCAGAAGGCAGGGGGAATAATATTACCCTTAACATACGTCAGTAGCAAGTCGAAGAAATGTGCACTTTATTCAAAAAGTAAAGTTTTGTGAAATTCTCTTTTTATTTTCCTTATATAGTTGTACGCATGTGACATCATACACTGTAGTAGTCTTCTCTTCCAGCAGTGACTGCGCAGATACTTAAAATATTCATAACTTTTGAACGGATTGTCCAATTTTCCTCAAACTTTCACTGATGTGTTTTGCTGATATTGCTGCATTCTCTCAATCCTTACGTATATGAAGGTGGACTTGTCCTTTAAAGGAAGCCTAAATACAAGGATAACAAAACCTTATCAAGGGCTTTCATGATGAGGGGTTGATCTATTACTACATGCAGTTTCTACCAATTTAGAAATGTAATTGACTTAAAAGGCGTAAATAGCATGATGGCTCATTAAAATAATAGACAGTGTTATCAACAGACCATGTGCATGAACTGGAAGCATTCAGTTTTTACTACAAAGTTATGTCTGTGAATGTTCTTAGTCATCCAGGTAAAGTATCACATGATCAATATAGGTAAATCTAGTCAACTGGACTTACTTGTAATTTGGAGTAGCGACGTTTCACGTCTGCTCCGGGACGCTTCATCAGGCCGACTGATCTTTGGCGGCAATTGGTTGTTGACCCGTAACAAGGTCGGGGAATTTCGGAAAGCGCCGAGGAATCTTCCGAACCGCCGGGTTGTAGGCTCCGGCTAGGTTGTGTCTCAGGCCCCTCCTCGGTTTAGGGATGGTTCCTCCCGATCTATCATTAGCACAATTAGCATGACGAGCTATGTTGTATTGCTATTATAGACCGCATAGTCATCGTTTATCACTGTTTATGCAGCCAATTGACTATTTACTAGCATTTTGCCCGCCTGGGTACCGTACCGGTGTACCCCACAGTACTGCCCACGAATATGCGCATAATAATATTGATGAAAACTTTCTCCTTGAAGTCTGTAACAAGGCAATAATTTGCAATATTCCCAACTTGTGTTATGTCTATTTCTGGACAGGGCAGACGTATAAACGAGTCATAGAATTGAGGCAAGCCAGCGCCAGATATAGGAAAAGAAAGTCTGGCCAATTCTGTTTTCAGGTTTGAGTTTTGAATTGGTCAATAGCTGATCCCGTGATCTGCAGGCGCCATGTTGTTACCAATTCAATAACGCGAGAACTCACACGAAGTGCCCATAGTTTGTTACGCTTCTTGATTACACGCTACTTTAAAAGCTTGCCTTTGTGGCGTCTGTGCGTACACGCTAGCCCCCTGAGCGCACACGGACGCTAACTGCTTGAGAACACTTTACGCTGAGTAACGACATGGCGTCAGATTATTTAACAGTTGTCCTATGGCACTGAGGCAAGCCAGCGGGGCGTGAGAGAGACCCCCTATAGGAAACTTGCGCCATACGCCCGCGTACACATGACTAAAACGGGCGCGGGGGGGGGGGGGGGGAGTGTTTTATCAACGTTTGTCAGCGCTGACAGTTAGACAATTTCAGCAAAATCCTTGGTTTTGATTGGCTGAGATGCTCTGGTCACTGACTGTTACCATGGTGATTCAAGATGTCAGCGCTGACAAACGTTGATGAAACACTCCCCGGGACCATGCACCTTTAATATGGCACTGAGGCAAGCCAGCGGGGCGTGAGAGAGACCACCGCTTAAAGCTCCTGATAGTCTAGCACAAAGACGGCACACGTTTCTATTGAAACAAGTGTGGTCCTTGCTCGAGAGAGACGGGCAGTTAGTGCATTTTGTTCATTTTTATTACTACATGGTGATGACCAGAAGTTTGTCACGTGACTAGTATACACCCTGTTTGCAGGCGGCGCCTGCGAAACTGAAGCTTATTGATGTATGTAGACTTATAGGTGCCCATCGTTACGTCATAATCACCAGCTGTCAGACGGCGCGCTCTTTCTTCTCTCGTGCGCAAGTGCACCAGTGGCTCAACTTCTCGATTAAAAAATCGAGCAATTTGGCTGCTAGACCCCGTTTGCAGTGCGAAACTGGGCACCAGCCGCAATTGCGCGGCCGAGCCCCGCGATTTTGTCCGTTTACACTGCCGGGCTCGGCCGCGTTTTTAATTACTTTTTTTTAATATTCTGTCATAGTGGCGCTCTGCTTTAAACAAACGCAATTAGGTATAGTCTGGTTTTCAGACCCTTTGCCAACTGGATTCCGTGGCAACGAAGTCGCCGTTCGGGCAAAGGCCTTTTGCCGAAGAAAAAATCCTCTGCAGGACAAAACCACCTTAAAGCAGAAATTTATAGAGAATCTAGAAATATGACAAGTTTGATATCTACGGAAAGCTAAGAAGCTAGTTAACAAAACTGGATATCTTTTAGACGATGTAACTTTACCCCCAAATTTCCATGACCACGTAGCTCCGTTCGCTACAAGAAACATCGGATTTGAGCGACGTCACCTAATGTGTATGACCTGATTTGCCGTATGGCTATATGAGACCCGCTCTGACAAAACCCGAAACTTCTCGGCAAATATGATTTCGCGCTACAGCCAGAAAAAGGTAAAAAAAATGACCTACCTCAGGGACCAAATTGACATTTTGGTATCACATTGTAGGGGAAATTGTCTAGTTTCTGATTGATATCAACAACATTTCGAAATACAACCTACAAAATGTGGAATTTTGAAGAGAAAAGTGGGATGTCAATCTCAAATGTTGGCCAAAATCTTACGTCTAAAGACCAAATCGCCTTCGCTTACGGCGAAAATGACTGTTCTTTTGGCGATCGAGTCTTAGATATTCTGCGTTGAACCCTAGCACATCTGGTACCTACAGAAAGCTCTACCTCTGCTTATTCCAAATATGGTCATGGCATGATGTCATGCTACTCACTTTCATTCATAAATTCGTCTGAAACATGCGTAAGTTTATGCAAATCGTCCCCCAGACGCGTAAACAGCCTTGTTGCTTACCAAGACACGTGATCGAAATGCGTGTTCACGATTGGTCAACTGCGCCGAGGACCCCCTTGTTTACAAGCAACCTATACGTGTTATACTATGGGGATCGCTGCAGCAGCGGTGCATGCTTGCATGCAAGTACGCAACACGTGTATCGTGACTGCTGCTCAGCACGGAAATGTTGCAATTTCCCGCTTTGTTAGACTTTTTTTTTAGCAAGTTGAGGTAGAAATTAGAATTTAAACCAACACACAAGAGAAAAAGAAGGTCACATTTATCTAACAAACCTTCATCATGCCATTTTGAAGAAGAATCAAGCTGAAATCATGGCATCAAGGAATACCTCTTTACTGCCGATTCTGCTTGTACTGTTGTGCGTACACCTGATCCCGGCAATCGCGAATCTTGAGCTGATTACGGTCGGTTTTGTGCTTTTCAAACGTCGTTTGAAGTCAGCACTATTTTCACCTGTCTGCTATTTTGCTATATCATCTCCTTTTCTCTCTCAGGGATGTCGTAAAGAAGAACATGAAAAAGAAACTGTTCTAGTTGAAACAAAATTTTTATTTTCTATAATCTATAATCAAGGACTTGCAAATATTTCCCACATTTTTGAAGGGGGGGGGGCACAAATGAACAACAGGCCTGTTTATTTTCGTATAATCTTTTTAGTGGTATAGGTGCTTTCCGAAGTGAACACCAAGGTTCCCTGTTATGTTTGCCTCATCCATTGTTTCCATACAGTCAGATAAGCAATTACAACAGGGATGTGATTACAGCGACTTGCAAAGTGGATGGATTGAGCCTCGGAAAAAAATGCAAAAGCCTTAACAAACAATGATGATTGTGCGTATTTGCATTGTGATCATGATAATATTAATTGATTAAAAAAAATTAACTCTGGTTACTTAAATAGATGTATTTTATTTCGCCACCACCGTGAAGGACAGCGAGGCGATAGAAATGTATATTAATACATTGGAGAAATTAATTTGAAAAATGAATATTGGTTGCTAATTCGCTAATTCACTAATTCTCGGTCTTTCCTTCGGATAGGACGTGATGTCCCGTGTATAGAGAGTCACAACTCATGCACGTTAAAGAGCCCTCATTCATTCATCGTTGAGGACCCCATAGTGGAAGACCAGCTAGTGCAGCAAACTATGGACTGTGCAGCCATCTTCTCAACGAAAAATCAAACAAACAAACAAACAAACAAACAAAAACGAAATGTATTCTTCTTGTTCTGTGTTATTCCTCATGCTATGATATTTCTTGTTTTGTCACAAATAGCAATGAATGTGTCATATATTAGTAACGGTGTATCAAGTATAAGTGTAGGCCCTATAATATCAAATCTCGTTGGCATTGTAACTTTATATGCCTAATTGTTTTGCTGTTTATTCTTTTATTAACAATCTGGAATAGTTTGAGCACTGGTGGTCTACATCGACAGGCAGGCAAAGCCGCTGCATTAAGTTCCAATTCATGAAACTATATACCCTAATATAGGAGGTACTAAGAGGGGTTAGAGAGGAAGAAAAGAGGGTGGGAGGGAAAGACAAAAACGGAAAGCGGAAGTCGTTGCAAGAAAAACAAATCATGATCATAATCACAATTAAGATACATGTTCTGTCTATATAAATATACGATTGTTCTTTTCTGCCAAATGATGGAGCATCCAAAAATCAAATAATCCCTTGAAATTAGTCATGCCAGTATGATTAACATGTGATTAAAGTAAGAAAGTGTACACGACACAAAAACTGGAATGATAAGAGGGTCAACTGTAAAAAAAAAAAAGAAAAAAAAAGAAAGAAATTTACTGTCATAAGCACGTTAAGGAAAAGAAATGGAGAAAGCATGCAAAAGAAGGGTGGGATAAGTCAAGGGAGAAAGAAAGAGAGAAGAAAATGAGCAGGTCTGGTGAAGAATAGGAGGAATTGTTGTAGACAAAGACTACTGCCGATGTGATGGAATATATGATTGACTTTAGAAATGGAAACATATAGCAGTCTGTGTTGTAACCATTCTATGATAGCAACATCAGATTCAAATGTCAGCACTGACATTCTTTGGGAAAATAACAGAACATGCATAAAGAGAGAAAAAAACACGCACACATTGCTCAAAGACATTAATCAATTCAATTCAATTTCAATCAATTCCATTTATTTCCACATAATCATTAAAAGGATACAAAGGATACATAAAATATAATCTAATGAACATCAGTTGGAATATACAGAGTAAAAGAACAATACACATACGCACCACATGCACCAAGAAGGTGGATCAACAAACACTAAGTGAATTACCATGAAAGGAAATGATAACATGATGAATGATTTGTGGAGGGATCATGAGAAGTTTTTATGGAGACATAAAGTTCCACAAAACTTATAAGTATGATCCTTAAAGAGTACAGAAATTAAAAGAGATAATATTGAGTAGGGGTCCTACACTTATCACGAATTCCATGTACTGTATTATACCATCGAAGAGGCAAAACAATTTATGATATGTTATAAGTTGTAGAGTGGAAGCCTGCCTCGAATGTGCCCCCCCCCCCCCCACACACACACACACCTCCCTCTCCACACCCGTGGGGGTTGAGTTGTACATGCGAGTTGGATCCAAGCGACCAACGTTGCAGAACGTGGCAGAGCTCGTTGATTGGTCGAGTGCTCTGGTAACTTGACAAAAAAGTCTCAAAACTAGAGATGTGCAGATAGAATGACGACTAGACACGCGGTTGTAACAGAAAAATAAGGTAGCAATTTCCCAGCAAACACATAACGTTTTCATAACGTTTCCTAAAAGTTTTTTTTTTTTTTTTTTTTTTGTTAGGTTCTGTACGTCTTCGTATAAAATGGACGTTTTTAAAACGTACATACAACGTCAAAGTTGGGACTTGGCATTTACTGCAAAGCACAGGCCTTTTTGGAAAACGTTTTAAAAACGTCAATGGACGTTACAAAACGTTTTTATTATGTCTGCTACGTCTTCGTCCTTTACAAACGTCCACAAAACGTTTTTATTAGGTCTGCTACGTTGACTTCGTCTAGCCCCTTCACACTTTGCCGGATAGGCCCACCGCTCATCCGTTGTTCAAATCGTCAATCCGGTGGACAAAGTGCAAAGTTTCCGATATAGAGGAGCGTACGTGCACGGTATAGGGGAAGAAACAACGAACCTGGGGCGATTGTGTACAGCTAGACAGTGAAACGTGCGCAAACGAATGAGAAACGAATATGAACTGCTTGCCCACCGGACAAAAAGCACGAGGAACAAATATGTGACGTATGAGACGTACATCGAACGTCAGAGATCCATTGACGCGACGGCTGTCGGGCTATACATTTATTACATCATCTTGGAGTGTCCACCTCTCGGTCAGTTCTGCTTCCACTACTTGTACACTTCGCTTCACATCTCCTATCGGCTCCCATTAATATTGTAACGGCGACTTATATTTGTCGAAGATGGGCAGAATAATAGTTCCTATTCTGTGAAGGTCCCAAAATAAGTCCCGCTATATGTTGAAGAGTATTGCCGATGGATGCCGAGGGTCAGGGAGAAATTACAGTCGTCTCAGGCAGAAATCACGGTTAAAGAAGTTTATTATGAAGAATCACTCGAACACATTTACAGGGATGGATTTTGAGGATGTCTCGCCAGGCATGAGAGATGCGATGCGGTGAAGACTTATGACTGACTAATACAAAAAGCTAACATGACTGGAGACCGTTTCTGGACTGGTTGACTCTTTATCTCTTTCGTTGGTTACTCTCTCGCTGTTCAGACACGGGTTTCACTCTTAGCTGACACACTCTTCACTCCATCTCCTCCAAGCAAGTGAACTTTAAGATAAGCATAAAGTCTGGCTTATATACCGCTTCCAAACAAGCTCCGTTTGTTCGAGAGAGATAGAGAGGACCAGTCATGAAGGTCACAAGAAAGACGTTTATCGCGCTGCGGAGTATAAAGGAGAAGGACGTCTTTGAGCACATAGATGAGGAGCTCAAAGTCATAGGCAAGGAGAGGATACAAGGACAGGAGAAAGTCAAGATAAGAAGCAAGCAGAAAGGGCTGAAGGACAGTGAGAGTCAAGGGCAAAGGGATCAAGCACAAAGGGCTGAAGGAAAGTGAGATTCAAGGACGCAGGGAGGAGGCTAAAAAGGCTGAAGGGCAGTGAGAGGTAAGGGCGAAGGGTAAGGGCAAGGACTCTGAAAGTCAGGACAAAGTTGAACTTGGAGAGCAAGGCAAGAGTTCTGAAAGACAAAGCAAAGTCAAAATAAGAAGGGACAAAGCGAAAGTACTGAGAGCAAGGTGAAAGCGAGGGAGGCACAGAATGGACATGTGAAGGTCAGAAGAAGAAGTGAGCACAAGGTCAAAGCGGTGAGAGCGTAGAATAGACTTGTGAACCTCAGACGGACAAAGGAAGATGAACAAAGAGAGAACTCCGCTGAATGCAAAGCAATGAGATTGGGATAACTTAACTAGTAATTTGCAGTAGCGTTAGCGAGATATCCTTTACATACACCAGTACAATGATCATGAAAGCAATGCTATATACATAATGTTACATCAAACATCTTAACCAAAATTCGTGACAATATGCCAAGGGATCGAAGGCCAAGACTTAGCATGATCCTTCGCAATATGTTGCTACTTGTTGCTAGATCTTTGACACCGCTTTCTTCATCTGGTCCTAAATATCACTTACACGCAGATTTACCCAAAAGTTTCTCACTTTACACAAAATCACTTTCATTCATGCCCGATGTTACTTCACAAATTTAACCTTCTCTATTTTTTGTTTCTAATTGATTTTTTTTTTTTCAGATGTTCTTTATAATGATTAACAGCCGGATGATTTTTTCAAGTAAAGGCACATTATTCATCATTGAACTCATCCATTGTATTTGAAGATCCTGAAGTCATAAACACTGTATATTTTGACTGCATTCAGAATATCAATGTCAGCAATACATTTTTCAAGTTTGGACATCGACTCAATTTTGAAGCAGTCTCTATTTTCTCTCAAACAGTTTCTGTGATACATCAAATCAAATGCATCACAGTCACATGAGAGTAAGATGGCTCATTTAGATTTCCTAATGCTATTCAAACCTTGACGTCATGGGCTTTGATTTTGATGGCTTCTGCTCATTGTCTCATTTTCAACTAAAAATTCACTCATAACGTTTAACCTGTAAATATCCAACAGTTTATTTCAGCCGATGCCCAGTCATATCGAATATACTTCATTGCCCCATGATAGCGAATCTGATCAAGGCTGCCCTATTTGCCGGTAAAACCTACAACTAGTGTATTATAGATGATAATAATTATGCATGCTTCATAAATTTTGTTCAGATCTCTGCAGTTCCTCAGTATTTACAAGTTTACAACAGCCATGATAGTAAACTGACTAAAAATCTTGCTTTTCCGAAAGACTTGTTGTCCTGTCACAGAGGGGTGAGAAGTTGTCCCCCCCCCCCCTTCCCCAAGAAGATGATGGTTTTTCCGACCTTGAAACATTTGATGCATTTCGCTTTCTTTTTGGTGTGCCTCTCACCTTTTCACCTGAAACACAACGTTTGAATGGTAAATTCGGACTTTACAGAAGGCCTAGCGGATCGAAACGCGAGGAAAACGACAAAGTACAGTACAGATACAGGAGAAAACGTGCAACTATAGGACAAGGGTCGGATCGCGCTATCCGTTTGTGGCGAGGAAAAACTTTGTGCATGCACAGGCTACTCTGACGAATGTCACCGGAAGACAAACGTCCATCCAAATGATAAGAAAGACATGAAACGCATTTTAACGTTTATCAACAGATGCCAAAGATCGACCTTCGGTTCCCATGCGTTTGCCTTATCCGGCAAAATGTGACAGGGGCATTAATGAACATTTAAAAAACGTTTTTATTTGGTCCGCTAAGTGTTCGTCACTGGTTTCTTTATCATGAATATTCATGAATATTAACTAGTGAAAATAGATAAAAGACATTGAAATCTAAAGATTTATGCTGGGTTCAAACTTTCTGTGTTAAAGATAAACTTACCTCTGTTATTGTACAGTTATTCACAATTTCAAATTGTGATATGAAGAGGTATTTTCATATGTTAATAAGCCTTATAAAGGTATGTGTGATCTAATTTTAGTAACCATGTTTTCATGCATCTCAACATTTTGCTGGTACATAAAAGAATGTGATGTGAATTCATCAATGGGGAATAGGATGTAGTATAGGTGGTATGACATTAGGAACAGGTTAGAGTTAGGATTAGGGTACATTAATCCCAGATTGTGCCTGTATAATCTCATAACTATATTTTTTTTTTAAATACTCGATAAAAAATAAAAATTAGACGTTCTAGACGGATATGAAAGGTTCTCTAAACGTTCTGGAACGGGCCATAAGTCTTTTTAGACGTCCTTAAAACGTTTCTTGAACGTTAATTCTAGACGGTTTTCAAAGGTTTTCTGGACGTCCGCAGAACGTCCACAGAACGTTTTGAATATTCTTAAAAGGTTTTACTGACGTCTATAACGTCCAGAAGGTTTTCTGCAGGTCCTTAAAAATTCCGAAAAGTTTTTTACTGTTTTTTTAAACGTTTAAAAAGCATTTCTATAACGTCCATTTGAAACGTTTTAAATACGTCGAAAACCTTCCACAAAAAGACGTTCTAAAAACGTTTTGACAAAACGTCCAAATGACGAACTTGGAACGTTTCAAGAACGTTCAGAAAACGTCCAAATGTTAGCTGGGTTACGATGTGGCTTTTATGGGACAGTTCTGTCACGCTACGGGGAGCGGCATTGTTACAAATGATTTTTTTTTTTCACTACAGACTGTACGGAAAGAAACACCCATAAATATTGTATTCATGACAGAAACCGTCTATTTACAAAAATCCTCACGACTGACTGCTGGTACAATGACCCTAGACTCTATTGCTCACGCGCAGGCTTAATGTATACATTCAAGTCGCTATAGCTCGCTACATCCTCTACATATTTCCAATACACATTCAATATCTCTATGTCATTTTAAAACACATCCAAAAAAGATCGGTAATTTTATTTTTACACAAATACATACAAATCAACCAAACATTACTCATCAAACTACTTACATAAACAGCTAGAGTATTGTAAACATTTTTATCCCTTTATTGATAAAGCCTTGACACGTAAGAGAAGTGCATCAAATTTCAGCAAAAATTACAATTGCACCCGCTTGTATTTATGTACGAGGAAAAAAATTGGTACTACTACTTATACTATATACAGGAAAACAGATAGTATGTTGTTTCACAGCAATAAATGTTGTTGTGATTGATACTACGGAGACGTTGGGATATTAATGATTAAAAAGATATCCCTCCATGGAATAGATTTATTGTCTCAGTTCCGGCATTTTACAAATCATATTAACATCTTCAGCCGATATCCATTTTGTTTACATTTTTCTCGTTATCCTGTACAAATTAAAACCGATGCTGGAGAAACTGCCACTTTGGATAAATCTTGGTAAGGATGCCCCGATGCAGGATAAGTATAATCTCTCATCTGCATAATATTCAATATTTTTTTTTTTCTTCATAAGATTCAACTTAGCAACTTTGTTGTTCAGCTTCTGTACAAACAATCACTGTTGCTTTATCAAAATCACCATACTATTAAAGAGAAGAGTGATGATGATTTGATGTAACAACATGATATTTTCTGAATTAAACTTTATCCATACTCTAGAGCCTTAAGGTTTATTTTTTAGAGGGATAACACCATCGAAAGGCTAAATAGATATTGTTCAAAAACATGTTTGCATGTAGGCCTATAAAGGTCATGAGATTACATACCACGTCAGCAGTAACAATGCAGTATCAATTTATACATCAGAATACAGGATTCATGCACCGGAATAAGTTTATTACAGCTACTTGCTTAGCATTTTGTCATCACACAATTATGCATGTTCTCATTTTGAACCATCTTTAATTCATCAGCAATAATTCTCTGCATTTTAGACTGAAACAAAAATAAAAAACGGAGACACGAGCACTGGGTGAGCTTGCTATACATTACTCGTGAGCTCATTTAGACTTTGGAATATTTTTGATACGAGGGTTCCATGCGTGTTTTACGAAGCAATTGCAAGTGGACGGGTAAAACAGAGTGGAATGTGAGAATTACCAAGTTTGATCTATCAGTTTGAGAGAAAAAAAAAGAAGAAAAATGTGTGTATTAAAGAAAGTGAAGCCGAGTTTGGCGAGAGTTGCAATTACTTTGTGCACGATCAGACAACCTGCAATATTTAAATGGCGCAAGCTTGGCCGGATCTAAGCTACGAGTATGATATTGGCAAGCTTGTTTCAAGTGTCAAATATTGAGAAATTGTGTTGAAAACTTGGGAAAATTACATTCCTTTTGTTTAGAAAGTTCCTCTCATTATCTCTGTTTATTTGTGGTTGATGGTGATATGAAAAATCCAGAAATATGTCTCACAGCCTGCTCGTCCTTTGTATATGAGAAGTATAATTCATTTTCAAACGTGAAATAAAAAGAAAATACATAGTTTCATTCAAACGAGTTAGATGATACGTTGGTCATATATTCAAGTTGCAAGAGAAGCGGGAACAGTCAACTCTCACTTAATGTAGCGATCAACTTTCTTGACAAATGTAATAGGCCTACGTATAGCTCGGCGACCGAGCAGGGTGGGATGTGGAAGATGAATGGGAGAGAGCTTTTATACCTACAGAACTGACATTCAACAATCTTGCCCATTCTTTTGTGTGGAATATTTGGGGAATTTTCCATCAAAAAGGTAAGAAAAATGTGTAAGGAAATATGAATAGGTAAATCGTCGTTTATCCGTCAACTCTCGTTCCTCGCGTGCGTCTTCACTGTACTCAGTCTATGGACGTAGATAGCGCTCACCGACGATGGCAAAATAAATGGCAGTGTTATGCTGAAAGATATCATGCTGATTCAGTTCAATTCAAATGAAATTCTATTTTCAATAACACCTATTTGTTGTTGCACAAATTCAGTGAAAAAAAACATACAACATATTAAAACAAAATCATATATTTAAATATGAATCTATAATTGTTCAAAATAATTGCTTTAATGGAACAGACGGGCCCACGTAATAGACGAGCTTGTAGGAACACATTAAACCTACAATACAATAAAGGTACGGAAACACAAACAGACACACACTCCCACACATGATGGCATGTGGATTCTCACAGCAAGATAACGTAACAATGAATAAATTGACTGAACCAAGTACTGTAACTACTGCATGATATTATTATTTACCGATCAATGTAATGATAAGGAAACAAAACAACTAATTCTAGAAAAAAGAGGTTTGAAACCTCTTCCTACCATGTTACACTCAACAGCTGGCACTCGAGATATGCTAACTCAGAGGGCGCTGCGCAGTGGTGACAATTCCTGTTTTTGTTTTTGCTTTGTGTTTCTTTTATTGGTTGTCTTTTTTTGTCTTTTTGCTTTCTTTTTTGTCTGTTCTATTAAATATTTGTTTTTGACTCTTGGATTTGGAGATTTTTTTTTTTGTTTTGTTTTTGCTTTTTCTTTTCGTTTTTTTTTTTTTTGGTGTTCTGACCTCAGGGGGTGTTTCATCAACGTTTGTCGGCGCTGACAACATGAATCACCATAGTAACAGTCAGTGACCAGAGCATCTCAGCCAATCAAAACCAAGGATTTTGCTGAAATTGGTCAGCGCCGACAGTTTTCGGCGCTGACAAGCGTTGATGAAACACCCCCTGATGTAGAGGGAAGGGGGTGGGGAGGCGGATCAACTGGACTTGGATTGTTTTTTTAAGATTTGAAATCTAAAAGAGATAAAACACTATCCTGCTGCATTTCGAAGTTGAGATAAACTTTTCGCCTTCATATAGGCCATATAAGTCCCCTTTTTTTTGTGGTTCAAGCGGATCAGGTTGGGGGTGTTAATTGATAATAACCTTTGTTATTGTTATTGTTAGGATCAGTTCCAAATTTGACAATTTAGAGGCTTTTGATGATTTTGTGAATGAAGTGAAAATAGAAGGGCCTTGGTGAAAAAAATGAAATAAACTAGGTTTCATATTTCACTGGACTGGATGTCAGCAGTCAGGCAGTGTTGTTGCAAGGAGGTATCTCATACCTCCTTGGTTGTTGTCGTGCGTCAGTCATCACATAGCAACAGACCAGGGAGGTGAGAGGGTTTATAACCTCCCTGAACAGACCCAGATGTAGAACAGACCCAGATGTACACATTAAAACACGATGTGCATCACTCTTTGGTACTCGATAGTGGCGGATCCAAGTGGGGGCGCAACAGGTGCGCGCCCCTTTATTTTTTGTTAAAACAAAAGAAATAAAAAGAAAAAATAGAGTGGGGGTGTGTGCGCCCCATTCATTATTTTTTTTTTCTCCTTTAAGGCGTCTCCTCTGTACAGAATTCCTGGATCCGCCCCTGATCTGCGTACCACGAGCAAATACACTGCAGTGCAAAATGTAGTCGATAATCTTCAACCTGTGAACAGTGAGGATGTTAGTAATTGAATTCGCACACATAAAAAAGCGGTTTAGTACAATATGTGTCTCCAAGTCCGATTATTTCACCGTAAAATGCTCCGCTGTCCTGCCGGTCCCCGTAATTGTCGGGCTCGTCAGGATACCACATGTTAGGTGCTGTTGCATTCAGTGTGCCATTAAATCCCACCCACTCGTACACGCCTTCTTCGTTTAGGTCGTTAAGTCCCGTCCACACTTCAAACGAATCAGAAAGGCCGAAGACAGAGACGATGACATCTCCCATGGCTCTTAGCTCCGCCTCCGTCTCTAAGGCGAGGAGATCTCCGCCCATCTGGAGGCAGTTTTCACTAGCTGTATGTCAGGTCACATAATCCTGCTTACACAGATAGCAGCTTTGCAGGCCATGTATGCGGGGAGGCCAGTTGTCAGGACAATCGACTGAATACAGGACAGAGAATGAAGATGAGACGTCGTTTCTGAATCTCATCGATCATCATTTTTAAAAGCATTATTTACCAGTCGCAGATGAAACAAAAACCCATCTTTAGTGCTTCAATATAGTTCTAAGATGTGAGTTAGGGATAGAATAAACAACCTATGAAAAATTTGAATCAGTATAATCAGTGTTCAAGGGATGATACAGTTTCGGGTGAGGTGAAGCTTCACGATTCCATTTCTTCTTGAAGATAATTTTCAAAGATAATGAGGAATCTTTTATGAAATACCAAAGAGAATAATTCTTAGATGAATATTGAAAGTTTATTAGATGAAAACTGGTTTTCAAATGGCTGAGATATCCAAAACAAGTTGTACTTACAGCTGACTGGAATTTACCCACAAAGGTAGCCTACATTAAAAAAAAAATGCCGTTAATATTATATTCTACCCATTTTATAAAACAAAAAATGCACAGGTTAAAGTTCGTGACATTAGTAGAGATGCAGCTCACTCTCGCGAATTCACAGAGGGTGATTTCAAGTTCGGTGCTACATCTAGTGCTAGTGCTATCAGGGGCGTCACCAGTTTTTTTTTTTTTTTCAAGGGGGTTGCGTTTTGACATTTAATGTAACGAGTTCTTTGGACAGACATTTGGAATTTAGGAAGCTCTTAATCCCCAGACTTTTAGGCCCGAATTCACGAAGGTGGTACAAATGAAACCATGGTTTAAACCATGGACAAAAACCATGGAGCGCCAAGTGCCGCACGGAATATTTCGTTACGAAATTGCTCATTTCGTCGACAAAATGACCGTTTCGTTAACGTATACATTATCCTACAAGATAGAATACTGTTCAGCTCTGTTAACTGTCTGAAGGCGGGCGTACGAACGTCATGCAATATGCCAAAATTGATACAATCACATTTCTGCTTCCTCCATTTTTTTCCTCAAATTTCAGGGGGGGGGGATATATCCCCCCATCCCCCCGGGATTTACGCCCATGCTCTCTGACTGAAAGAGTTCAACCTTTTACTATTTCGACATCTTCCTTTATACAACTTAAATTTATGTTTTCAAAGTGCAAAACCTTGAACACTTGAATCATAATTCTGAACGTTCACATCGATCCTCTAGGGATGGAATCCCCAAATATAAGTAGGATATGACAACAACTTAACTCCTGATACCAACTTTGTTGCTCTCCTCGCTTGAACTGATTCAAGCTGTTTCGCATCAATTTTTGAAAGTTAATTCCACACACCAGTACACAAGAGCAATATTCCAAGAGTGGTCTAACAAGGGCCTTATACAGTAAGACAAACACTTCATGCAATGTACAAAGTAATTTTGTGGGTTACAGTATAATTGATGAAAGTGGTTTATGAAAGCGATTTCCCCGTTGTTTGTGATATGGCTTTAAATGCTACTCTTACGTAACATCTCTTACACCATCATCGCAGCTTCTGAAAGCTACAGTTGGAACTTGCGACAATACGTGCTTCGTTTCTGTAATGGAGAGTGTTGCATAATCCACTTTCTGTGTCAACAGCCATTTTGGATTCTTTTATCTCTGAGCTACGAAAAAAAGGACCATACTTGATGAAGACTGGGAAAGAGGGTAATTTGCAACAGAAAGATTTATAATGTTTGCCTTCGTATTGCGCTGTTTTAAAAATCTAGCAAAGTCCACTGTCGTGAAAAGTGACTGATTAGATTAACTCTTTTCTCTCCCTCTCTCTCTCTCTCCATCTCTCATTCTCTTTTATGACTGACATTTCATTTCCTCTTTATTCTAATCCGATAGATCTTCTGTTTACTTTTTTTATTCTTGGGTGTATTGTTTGCAAGTGATAATGTAAAGAAAAATTGTCAAATTAGTGCTTTGCATAACCACAATGCATTTCCATAAATCAAACGGCCCGTACCATCCACCATTCTTGCTAACTGCATTCGTTGCGGGTCTGCGCTGGCAATACCAAGCGCGCCAAATGCATAGCAGACGGTATGCATTTACGCGTTAGTTTCGTCTTAGTGCCAAATTACAGCGTTGTTTTATTACCCACTACCCTTCGACATTGAAGGGCTCTACACTAGGAGCTGATGCGCGTTATACACCCGAGTTTCTGACGATCTGGTAAAAAGTGTCACCTCTTGGTTTACGTTCAATATTATAAAACTTAAATATAAGGAAAGCAGCTGTCTCGACGATGTCGGTTTCGTCGATCGGACGAGTCCTCTTTACCCTTCTTGGAATATTCCTGAGTGTCCTGCTGATCACAGGTAAAGATTGTGCTTAATGACATAATGGTTAGTATTACTATTACATGTAATGATATCAAGAATTTTCAGCAGTAGAGCATGGATTCATGGAAGTTATTTAGTTAAAAACGTTAAGGAGACACAACTTGTCACCGTATTCATTGTCTAAGGTCTAACTGTCACTGACTGATCCATAATGTAGTAGGACCTATTCGAAGTATGGATTAAATGGGATATGATTTTTATTTAGTTAAAAACGTTACGGAGACACAAATTTGTCACCGTAAGGTCGAATGTCTCCCCATTTTAAGCAACGATGTCATATCGTCTCTCTATATAAGTTAACATCCAGTGATACACACACATTCAAGGCGTAGGCTTCTTACATCCAAGAATGGAGAAACTATAAGAGGTCTACTTTATATCTAGGTTTTTTGTTTCAACCCCTAAAGTAGAAAAAAAAAAAAAAACATCACAGGGCCAACTTGTGTATTGGAGCAATATTAGCAGAACATATCGGTGAAACTTTGAAGAAAATCCGACAAACCGTTTAAATGTTATGCATTTTTAAAGTTATGAATCTTTAAAGTTTGGATGCAGCTACCCTGAAATGGCATGAGAAGACATTTTCAGTGTGTGATGTAACATATGAAAAAGATATAAAAAACAACGTTTTATTGAAATGTATGATCTAAACTCCAGTTTTGTCTTTTTTTTTTCTTATCCAAACCAAACAGTACCAGTGAGACAAACAACATTGCCAATAAGTTAAAAATGCACTATAGTCATTAATTTGATGAAAGTAAATAATCACCTTCTAAAGAACATATCAATGTTTTTAGTGCTCAAGTACCACTGACATCTCGTCCATGGATACATTTTTTTTTGTCTTCGCCAGTTGGAAAATTAGTAGTATAAGGCCTATGCTTACATGAAGATTTGGAAAATCAGTCCTATTTAGGTTTTTGTGTCTGAAATTTGTGCGCATTGGACTCATAGGCATTGAAAGGGTTAAATTGTGATGCAGTTTCGTAATAATGATGTATGGAAATGGAAAATGAACCAAATGAAATCGGCAAAACACTAACGGAAATGAGATAAACAGAACATATCATGTCAATCTGCATGTTCTTTGCTCTTCTGAGCATAAATGTACGTACACTGCTTGGGCTATCCAAAATTACTGATGATATCACAGATGATCAAGTCATCATCACGAAGGTGTTCCACTCATCATTTCAGGTTACTTTTCGCTCAATTCTGAAAACGTTGAAAGCATAACATTCGCTTACTCGTTATTGACAGAAGGGAAAATAGGAACGGACCGATTTTGACATAATGATAATGAATTAATGAATTAACTGGGACTTGAAACGAGGGTTTTCTTCCAAACGAAGTGCTGGGTGGGGAGGGAGCAACTGTCCCTTTGACCCATCCACGAGCGATAGATAGGACCTACTACCTCTGGCAATCCCTCCCCCTCCCTCCCCCTCCCCTTTCTCCCCCAAGCCGGCGGCAGCCCCCTATGTATACAGCACCAAACGTTTCGCGGCCTCTAATGGGAAAATTTTATTGTTAGTCTCTCATAAAACCCTCACGCTTGTAATTAGAGAGATGAGTGGTACATCTCATCTTTTGCTGACATTTTCGTGAGAAGCATTAGGGCTTCATACATGTAAAAGAGATTGAAGAGCACACCTCCCTGGGCATACAGAAGAAATCCAATAGTAGATCAGTAGATGTTATATACTCGTCGTCTGGAGGTCCCTTAAACGGAGAGATGTTCAACGTAATTGACAAACGACAAGTTTCTCCCCAGACTTGATTTACAGCAATTCAGTTTCCGGTTTTTACTATCTGAGAAAAGATATGAGTTACCTACCTCTACAATACACCCGCTTTTAAGAGTATATTAATATAATTTTCGGGGATGCAGAAGAGACACACAAGTGTACAGCATGGAAAATGGAAAAAACTAAATAAGAAGAGCAAAAAACTGCAGCACAGATTTCGACACGTATCTGACTAGTGATGATAGAAAATGATCGTCAGCAATCGTTTTTGGTATGACTATGTTTCTATAGTAAGTGACTACTTACACACTGTAAAAAAAAACAAAAAAAAAAACATCGGTCTTACAATTAACACCTCGGGTGTTAAATCTAACACCAATCAAGTGTGAAAAGAGGATCACACCCACAGATGTAGAAAGTATGTTGTGATGATGTTGAAAAGTGTTCATCTGGCACTTCGTGGTGTTAATCTAACACTGTAACTGATGACATTTTGACACTGCGCTGGTGTTAATTCAACAATGACACCGCATGGTCACGATGGTGTTGATTTGATATTGCTGGTGTTAACGTCAATGGTGCCACACCCACCCAGCTTCAATAGGAGACCACACCAACTGGTGTTACTGTGGTGTAGATGTGTTCAGACATTTTTTTTTTCAAAAATCAAGTACTTTATCGGAAAATTCCTGATCGTCTTGTTGAAGTTCCAAATCAGCAAGAAGAACAGTAACAAAGGAACCGTCATTCAAAAAACAATATTTTGAAGTGACACCCGGAGGTGTTAATCTAACACCACAAATGAGCACCGGAAATTTAACACCAGCTTGGTATTTCATATTTAACACCGGACTTTTTGCAGTGCAGTATAGGTTCCTCATGCATGTTATAAACATCATCTACTGGTACGGTTCCACTGAAACATTAACAAACAAAAATATTAAATATGCAGGAAAAAATCTCCTATCCAGTTTGAAAAAGTACTATTTTCTTAATAGATTGGAGTATTATCTGAAATACTACCCGTTTGTAACTATGTGAATAATCCTTGTAACCCAGTTATGCTTGTTGCATACTTATGTGTACACAAAGTAGAAAAATGTATGCCTGTTAATGAAATTTGTATTGTTTTATATGGTAAACTGACTGTTTTGGGTGCACTAGGTGGGTTGGGGAGGATGGCCTGAGGGCCCAAGTCATTTAGTTGGCTCTTTCCAGACCCGGGCTGCCCAACCTGGTGCACCCTTACCACTTCAGTGTATGTTCTGATTTCGAAATATGTACTATGACATTTGTGAATGAAAGCCGAATAAATAATGATAATAATAATAAATAAAATCTAATCAATCAATAGATCAATTTCACTTCTGAATGTGTGTGTTTGTGTGTGTGCATGCTTCCTTTCATGAACACCAACATGTAGTTTTGTCCATTATGTACTTTGTGAAGGTCTTTATCTGTCATTCATTTACACTCGACGCATGCAGAGTAGACAGATTTTTATGAATTTTCATCACACACACACACACACACACACACACACACAAATATTATCATCATTCTCCCTATATCATCATGAAGCTTATCCGAAAACTCCAAATTGACTGCTGTTGGGGCAGTTGAATGAAAAGGAAAATTATGCTTTGCTAACATACACACATTATTTCTGTTGAACAGTTCCGTAGATGTCGATTTTTCCACCACATGCCCGTAACAAGACATAAAAGAATGTAACGAAACACATCACCTTATTGTAATGAATGTATAGTCTTCTATAATGATAAAGGCATAAACATGATAATCATGATATTAAACCCCAAAGCTATTCTCATTGGAACGGATTGACAAATTGGCCTGATACATCGACGTAGATAAGCACTAGTCCTCAAGTAGAAGCCATGATAAAAAAAAAGATAATTAAAGAAAAATCACGGGCATACATACTCGGGCAGGATTCGAACCTACAACCTTCTTGTCACCGGACAAGCGTCCTATCCACTAGACCACCGAGCTTCCGCGCGACATCCAGTGCTGGTTCGAATCCTGATAGCATGCATAGAGTGCTCTGCAATCGGTTGCAAAACAACAACAACAACAACAGCAACTCAATAGAAGAATTTGATGAACTTGAATAATTACGCAGTATCCTCGCGGCAGCGGAAGTTCAGTGATGTGGTGGATAAGACGCCTGTCCGGAGATCGGGGAGGAGGGGGGGGGGGGGGGGGGGGGGGGGCATTCCATGAAGCATTTTGTTCGACAAAGTTGTCCGACAAATTTCCTCTCAGCCAATCATATGCAAGGATTTTAGTAGCTTGTAACATTTTACCCGAAACATATCTGACCAAAACGCTTCATGAAATGCCCCCAGGAGATCTTTGGTTCGAATCCTGCTGAATGGATCCCAATAATTTCTTATGTCATGACTACTACTAAAAACATTGATCAATTCAGGCCTTACTTATACATCAATTTAGAGCAATTTGTCAATCAGTTGCAATAAAAACAACTCAATCAAAGAATGAATTCATTTTAATTGGTGTATAGTCTTTCTGCATTTTTGCTCCCCTTCGTTCAGTGACTGGACAATACGACTGCTTCAACGTGCAGAAGCCGAGAGAATGGTACGGCCTTGTGGACACCTACTGCTCCCTATTCAGCTGCGACCACAGTTGCTCGTACAAGGAGGAAGATTTTGATGGATCGTTGTACTGGGGACATGAGAGAACATTTGGAGAGACAGAACTACGGCTCGGGGAGAGTGTCACAGGTTAGGCCGTGTGGTATGGTGGCCCTGAAGTACGCTCGACGACTACAGGTCATGTATATGCAATACGCCGCGAATTTTGCGACCTGGTCGCAAAATTCACGGCGCACATGACCTGTTGTCGAGCGTACATCAGGACCACCATAGTGTGGTCTACCAGCGTGATTATATCACTTTTTCTATTTGATGTTATTGTCGTTATTGTCGAGTCTCCACTAGCTTTATAGGTCGGCAAAATGGTCTCCAGCTTAGTGAGATACCCTCTTTAATGTGTGCAGGTCAGTTGGAATATGTGCGCGCCATAGCAGGTGAACTTGTCATATTCAGGTGAACGCTATAGGCCTATATAATAATTATTATCATAGATTACGCGAGGACGCAACCTATACAAAGTAAAATGGCGTTCCCACAGGATCGTTGCATGAAGTATATCTCTGCGGTGTGAATTTGAGCGAACTATAAAAAATGGCCCAGAACCGACGCGAGATCGATTTCAAGGAGCAAATTTGCGCATGCTCATACAGTAACATGTTTGTTTTTTTCTCTGAACGTCCGCGTTGCTACAGTGTAAAGCACCCTTATTATAGAGGCCCGTACAACTGTCATTATAAAGAGTTATGTAAAATGAAAATAATATTTCCTATAGAATCTCTCAGAGCTATCTAAACAACCCGCTCCGCTCTCTGATATATTCACTTCAATTCGTAGAGTCCAGTTCATGTTGTTGCCATGTCGAGCAAGACTAGGCTCGACATGATAACTATGGTGACAGTCACGTAAAAGAAAATTAAACTTTTACCATAAATATACTATATGCATTTCAACTTGACTTGTAATAACTCGTGTTGTTCTTCTATAGAATCAATTCCTGGACAGGTATGTCGGCTGGGAGAGACGCTAGGAGACCCCCCACAGTGTCTTGTCGATGGCTACCCACAGACTTGCGACGTACCATACTGCAATGGTACGTAACTATCTAGACGGTGCTCGTCATGAGTGCGAAATACACGAGTCATAGTATACAGCCCACTTTTAACAAGGCCCATTAGTTGGACAATAGGCAAATAAGGCACACGAGCACAGCATTGACAGAAAGAAAAGGGTCCATGAGCATTGGATGCTCACATTAGACCCATTATGAGGGGCCTTACTTGGCTAGCGTCTAGCTCGTGGGTCTGTTTTACTTGGTGTATTGCTCATGAGCTGTATGACTTGTGCGTGTTGAGCTTATGGGAAGACCTCGACCTGACTGTCTGGGATCACTTTACTTTATATTTGTTTGGTTGTAGGGGAAAGGGACAGGGAGGAGGCGCGCTTTCCTATAGGGAATTTTCTTATGATTCTTTTGTTTCACACAATCCCTTCTTGAACGGAAATTATTATTATCAACTTATCACTATTAAACTCCTCTTTGATGGCGAAATCAGTTTAATTGTCTTCTCTTGTATTTTTACTCTATATACGTTATATTGTGCTGCTATTTTTCTCCAAAAGTCAGAGTATGTTTCGGAGAAAAAGAAAGTGTAGTAACTCATCGAATCGTATGCCTTGTTCATCATACATAATAGCGTATTAGAGTATTGCTTCATTCTCTGTGCATCAGTGATCATTATTTCAGCAGGAAACGTAAGAATCATATTCAAATTTTGTCTGACTCTTATTTAATGTTTTTTTTTCCTACGTACAGACCACGCAGGCTGTTACAAGCCCGCCACCAACGGTGGAGATTACGCTGGTTTTGGCAGCTTCACTGATGGCGGTTTCGTCTGCTTGCACTGGGAGCATACCAGCTATTACATCAATGCCACAAGAGAAGGTTCATAGAAATGCACTTTTGTTTGTATATTTCAGATATTTCAGAGCAAAGTGGATTATAAAGTATGCTGTAATTAGAATAGTTTGGGGTTCACATTCAAACCATCTTATCACGGCGCTTTTGTTTTTGGCAAAACATCAGACCGTTATCCCCAACTTCTTTTTTGCAGGCTTTTTTTGAATTTATTTATTCATTTATTTATTTATTTATTTTGTTTTATTCATTTATTTATTTATTTTTATTTATTTATTTATTTATTTTATTTTATTAATTTATTTATTTATTTTTATTTATTTATTTATTTATTTTTTTTTTTTGGGGGGGGAATAGTTATAGATCCACACATAGAGATGATTTAGCTCTTCATCTTTGTGACTGGAATTAGAACGTCTACTGGGACAAGCAAACCAACGTACAAACAAGCAACAACACAAAACAAAACAAAACAAAACAAGACAAGACATGCTATGGCAAACTGGCTGCAATCGTCCCTATAACGGAACTCTATAAGTTATAAGGTTTCAGTTCTTTACTCTATGTGATGGTGGTGGATGTGACAAAGTGTTTGTATTGTTTAACTTACGGGCTAACATGAGTGTAACTGTGCCTTTACGCAGAGACACTGGTGCTTGCACGACTAAATACATACTACCAATATCAGTGGCCAGAGGTTAATATCTGTAGGGGGTTAGCCTTGAACAGTATTCAAGACATTGCACGTGTATTCTATAATCATAAAAAGGGTGTGGTTAATCTGACCTTTTTCTCTAGCTATCAATATTTGTCATGTGCGGAATTCCACGGGTTTAACTCCCCACTGGGGGACTTAACTCCTTTAAATTTCAGAATGAGAAGGTCTACACAAATCATTCAAATGAGACGTTCAAGTAAACACGATCCTGAAGTTTCGCTTGCTGCAAAAGAAAGAATTGTTGTTGTTTGAAGTGACGTCATTCCCTTCCCATCATTCCCTCGTTCCAGGCTTGGAGGAGAATTACTGCAGGAATCCAGACAATAAATCGAGACCTTGGTGCTTCTATCGGGAATGGAATGGCACCGAAGGGTGGGACTATTGCCCTATTCCTCCATGTGAGTTTGTTTCTTTAGCATTATGGAGCTAAGAACATAAAAAAGTATGACAAGCCGTTTGAATTTATTTTAGTCCAACTTCACGATAATTGACATAATTTTGTTTTCTTTCAATCTGTATCGATAACAAACATGTGATATTGGAAATAAGATTTATTAAATTGAATAGAACTCTAATCGGGATATGGGTAAGTGTCGTCACAATAATGATTTGCCACTTTTTTATTTTCCATTTAAAAAAATTGCATACTTTTATATGCGTGCTAATAATTGTAATGATGCGGCGGACGTATTGCTGGGAAATGAGACAGACTTGGCAGAGTAATCTTACTATACGTGCCTCCCGCTTTAACGAAGTCCTCGGGAAAGTTTTTTTTTTTTTTCTTTTCGTTATAACGAAAAATAATTTGTTAGAGCCAAACGTAAAGTATGTGATTATAATAATATGCACTCTACTTAGATGATAATTTTGGGATCTGATTTGTTTTCTTCGTTGTATAGAGATTTTTGTTTTAACCGTGCTCGTTTTAAAGGGAGTGCGCTGTATTATTCAAAGGAGGATTTTGTTTGTTCAGTTTTGACTCATGCCGGGCGTGTTTTCCCTTCCTAACTAATCACCATGCCTCGCTAAACTGTATAATAGGCTACAGCAGCGCCCTGGATGGATTTACGCGGGTCCAGAACCAGATTGTAATCATTCTTGGGTTGTCTGAGACAGCAATCGTATACTTCGACCCGCTGAATGTCACCAATGAGGAGAACTGTGCCAACGCCTGCCTCGCCCGTACCGACTTCGAGTGTCGCTCGTTCTATCTCGCTCGGGACGGGACGTGTTTGATCTCGGACATTGGTTACTACGACAACGGGGAACTCAGCGATCTCTTCTCCATACATGACGGCGACACTTTCTTTCGGCATTCGACGAGTGAGTCGCCACGTGGTCGTATAGGCAGAAAATATTGGGATGTGGAACAAAAGCAAGACCTACTCAACTCCACTTACCCCCCCCCCCCCCCCCGACAGACACACACTTTTTCAAGTTTACATTCTCAATTGAAAGCAAATGTATTTGGATTATCCTACATAATCTTGTTACCTTTTCATGAGGAGGAAAATTAAAGGGGTAGCAATACTACAATTTTACCTAAAGAACACAAAGATTGGGTGGTGGAAGGCTTCACGGTGCACCGTCAAGCCTTCCACCACCCAACGTTCTACCACCACGGAAGCCTTCAAAGATTTCAACACAAAGATTTTCGCTGTTAATCAGCAGATCTGTACAAGTTTGCCTTACGGTGTAATGTGATACGAACGTATCAAAACATGTGCACAAGTCTATGAATGTGTAAGATTGAAGAAATCAAAGGAAAACGAATCTACAAATCTTTGATAATGTCGCGAACATCACTCATTAATCTCGGGTCCTCGAATATTCCTGTTCTTTGTGTTCCTTGCTGCCGATGAACATTGAAACGCCATTGAGAAGTGTATACCCTCAGTTAAATAAATCGTTTTGATTACATGATATATGAGAGCCTCAATAAACAATCATTCAGAATCACGTTACTATCAAAGGAAGACGAAAATTAAACAGCAAGGATGGTTAGAAGAGAGTTATACTCATGCAGACTAATGACATACAAACATAAATAGAATATTGGCCGGTGGATATTTTCTCGAAATAATAACATTAATGATGAAGTCTTGTATAGCGCCGGTATCCACCAAGTCAGGCGCTCATGGCGCTTGCTCCAAAATAAATACATAATTCAGCTTAAATTTCAGCTTAAAATTCAGTTTAAAATGGTCTCCACTATATTTGTTCAGGTTTTGATGAACTATGTAATAACATCACGCTATAAATGGATCAATCACGGACGTAAGCTTCCTTTATCCATGTAAGATTTTTGTTACCGTTTTTTGACAGGCGCTTCTAGTTCGTATTTAATGGTCTGTGTTATATTCTTGACACCAAATTGCCATGAATTAATGTCATCTAATCTATATTCTTTGTTAATCCTAATAGTTCGTTTTTCATCAAGTTAATCTTTATTTCTAATTCACCTTATAAATACATGTATATGTGAGTACCTCACAAGTAGATATCAAAACAGTGCAAATATTCAAAGAAAAATTTATCAAGAATAAGGGGAAGCAGATAACAAACAATATACAGGAAGGATATGAGTTATGTATCGAAGTTCTGTGTATAATTATGTAGATGGGGTCAAAAAACGGCTTTCGCGTAGAAAGCTAAACGAAGAAGATGAAAAAAGCATGTTACGTTACACATGCCCCAAACTATAGGGCCTACACAATCAACCATACACAAATATCAATATCAAATAATATTTGATAAAAAGAAATCTGTAACTTAAGGGGTAGTTTAAACAAAGTGATTGAACAGAAATTAACATAGTTTTCTTTGTCAAATCAGGGATGTTTCTGAGACTAAGGTGATCATTGGTGATATTGAAGACCTTTCTGCATGAAAATTAAAATATACGTCATATTCCACTGATTTTAAGACAATAAGACATACATTGTATGATTTTAACTATTTTAACCCTGCTGGAAAGAACATAGTGTCCCACAGTGTGAGAAACACAGTGTGAACACAATGTGAACACATTGTGAACACAGTATGAAATCTCACACTGTTAAATTCGAGCTTTTTAGCGGTGCGAAGACATTGTGAATCATCGATTCAGACTCTGAAACAGAAATTTACCACGTGGAAACTCTGTGAAAACCAAACCACAGTGTGAAATCATCTCCACACTGTTAAATTCGAACGCTTTCTTCATGGTCGACTATGTGACCACAATGCGAACACATTGTAAGGCACTGTTCATTCCAGTAGGGAATTATTATTTTTTTCGTCTAGTTGTTTCTTATCGCAACTGATTAACAAATCGCCCGTCTTCGACTTCAAATTCATTGGCTAGTTTAGTGTCTTAACCCGATTGAGTATTATATGCCCATGTTTTGTTTTGTTTTTCTTCCATGGCTATTTCTCACGACAATGAAATCAAATAATGAGTGTGTAGGCCTACATACTACGTCGAATAAGGGGCAATTTGTCAATCAGATGCAGTGATATTTAACAATTATTTCTCGTTTCCTTTTTCTTTTCTTTTGCAGGATGTAAAGAAGTGATCCCAAGAAATCTAGCGAGTAAGAACAAAATGGCATGATATCAACAGAGTAATAGTATCTAGACCGTCTTGGAAATCACGGTTAGACTGGCCAAACTTCGAGAACTAACATTTGGGAAAGTCTTGCTCGTGTTACCGCAGCGATAGTGTCGTCAACTTTACCAAGTCGTGTATACTTTGATTTTGATAGCCATATCGTATACTTGTCTACTTTATCGTTAGTTTTCATACTAAGTCGTGATACGATCGTCCCTGAAATTAGCCCGGCAAAACATTTAGAACTTAAACTTCGAGAAGTTTTGCCAGTATGACCGCCACTATCAGGGGCGGATCCAGGAATTCCGTAAATAGGAGGCACGTTTATAAAATTAAAGGGAGCGCACGCACCTCTCCCCCATTTTTTCTTTTTATTTCTTTTGTTTCAACAACAAAAAAAGGGGGGCGTTCGCCGGTTGCGGTCCTCCCTGGATCCGCCCCTGAGTATTGATTCTCATGGATTGGGATCAGGAATTATGGACCCTGCAGCACGACCGCAAAAGGGTGTCAAGAGCATCGCAACAAGTGCAGTCTTGCTGCTGCAGTGTTTGTGGCCAAATGACAGATTTTATGTTAGAAAGATTGTTCATTATAGATTTCTAGTCATTGGAGCATTCCAACCAAATCCCAACTGAACACACCCTAAATCGCGTATATGTGACTAAGATGTATGTCATAGTGGGCCTTTTACAAACAAAACTGATGTGATTCGGTTGGATCCACACTTAAATACTTTTCAAACATTATTTCAGTTGCACATATTTTTGTGTGGAAATTAATGACACGAAAATGATATAGCATGTCTTGATATCCCTTCAGTCAGGAGAGTCTTTTTGCATTTCTCTCGACATTTGACATCCAAGCGGAACAATAACAAGCCGTAGATTTGTAACCGCTAGGTTTGTGACGCGGATATTAGGCAAACTAAAGATAATAATGATGGTTATGATACTAGAAATAATGACGATTTTTGCTAATAACGACAATAATAATAATGATGATGTTAATAATGATAATAATAATGATGAATAATAAAAACAATAATAATGATAATAAATATTATTATTTCTATAGAAGAAACGACAATCAATGATAGAAAAACGATAGTAATAATAAAAGCAAGCATGAGAATAAAATATTAAAATAGTAACAATAATGATAATATGCTCGAACAACTGTTCCTATTGTTCAACCTGGAGAATGAGTCGCGTTGTAAACATTAGCGTCGCAAATCTTAAGCTCGTTGAAAACTACAATGACAATGTAGACATTGATGATTTGCCAGTCGCTTTATGTCAGCATGAAAGGTAATTGTTATATTGATACGTGTTTGTTTCTTTATTGGTTTTTCTTTCTGTCAGGAAAATGTATGCGCCCTCTGGGCATGGAGAATAGGCTCATAGATGACAGTCAAATCCTCGTGTCGAGCGAGAAGGACCCAGAACATAGCGGGCGTCACGCCAGACTCTTCGGCCCGTCCTACTGGGTTCCCCATGTCGACGATGAACAGCCGGCTATCACCGTGAGTCGATCAGTCATCCTTCAGAAAGAAAAAGAGGGTGCACTGTAAAAACATCGATGTTAGATTTAACACCACGGGTGTTAAATCTAACACCGATCAAACTTCAATAAAGGACCACACCCACAGGTGTTAAAAATGCACTGTGATGGTGTTGAAAAGTGTTCACCTGACACTTTGTGGTGTTAATTTGACACTGTACCTGGTGTTATTTTGACACTGTACTGGTGTTAATTCAGAAATGACACCACATGGTGTTGATTTGATATTTGTTGGTGTTAATATCAATGGTTTAACACCCGTCCAGCTTCAATAAGAGACCACACCAGCTGGTGTTACTTTGGTGTAAATTTATTTTCACATTTTTTCAAAAATCTAGTACTTTAATGTAAAATTCTTGATCGTCTTGTTTAAATCAAAAATCAACAAGAAGTGCAGTTACTAAGAAACTCTTCAAAAAACAGTTTAAAATTTGGAAATGACACCCGGAGGTGTTAATTTAACACCATGAATGAGCACCGAAAATTTAACACCAGCTCGGTGTTCACTATTTAACACCGGACTTTTTGCAGTGTGGGGGAGACAAATATACTAAAGGCATAATTTACCATTTGCAGATGAAATAAGAAAAAAACAACGACTATTAGTGCTTCAAAGTCGTTGTAAAATGTGAGTTGGGGATAGAAACAACCAATATGAAAAATTGAACCAGTATAATCGGTCTTAGGTATTGTTAAATATACAAAATGTGAGCAATACTTATAATACAATTGTTTCCAGACTAAACTGTATGCAATTATAGTTTAATGAGAAAAATAGTCATATCTGCTTATATTTAGGCTTTGTTGCAAAAACTTTATATGCTAGTAGTAGAATGTTTTGTTATACAACTGACCTGCTCATAATGATGCATCAAAGGTGATATCTTGAACATTTTTCCAATCACTGCTCCCATAGGTAAACAGGACCTCTACTAGACATTGAAAATACATTACAGTATATAAATTTAGATATCAATCTGCTAATTGAAGGTGTCGTCCCTGTCTTGTCATATTTATAGCGAGCTTTTTAGATCTGCGATGCTAACGTCAAGACACCACTGTTTTCATTGTCCAACTCTGGATGTTCCGTCGTCTTAACGTTGGCGTCGCAGATCTATTAAGCGCATCGTGTGCTCCACGGCAAATAAGCGGTAAAACCATGCATGATATTTGCAAGGGAACATTATTAAGCTTCAGACCTGTGCTACAAAAGGTTATTGAGTTCGGGTCTCTGACAAGGCGTGGGGCTTGATATTCAAGCCTCTGAGAAGTGATCTTTAAATGAACTTTAAATGATCTTTGAATCTGTATCTACAACGAGCATGTGTTATTGAAAATACAATTTCATTTGAATCTGAATCTGAATTTGAAAAGTTCATGCTACTCAAAGACACTACAAATGAACAAGGTCATTGTCATGGAAGCGTTGAATGAGAAGCATGTAGAGGTAATGTAATGATCTACATCATTGTTTTTGATCTTTCTTCGTTCCCACCATCATCATCATCTTCTTTTTCTTCTTCTTCTTCTTCTTCTTCTTCTTCTTTTCCTTCTTTCTTTCTTCCTTTCTTTTCTGTCGGTATCATTGTTTTTCCTTCTCCAAATCCATCTTTTTTTCCCTCCATTATTATTCTTCATCTTCCTGGTCGTCATCGTCTCCTACTTTGTCATAGATCTCCTTCTCGGAGAGAATGCTGATAACTGGAGTCGTCCTCCGGACCAGTGAAGACGAGACTCTGGACCAGGTTTCCCATTTCACCGTACGATACGACGGACGACCAGAGAACAGCTTCAACCCTCAGCTTGACTTTCAAGATGGCGATGATTACATTCAGGTTGGTGAGAAACTCCGCCATATTTTCGATCGTTTCAAGCAGTGACCTAATAACAGCTTTTTTTTTTCCTCAAAGCAAAACAAATACTACCATGGGTGAAACATGTGTCGTTTTCTTTATTTGTTTCTATTCTATTCCTCTTGTATTCAGTACTACAGTTTTATTCTCATGACATCATCATTCGTCTAACTTTATCATCATTATCCCTATCGAGTGTATGTAGTTTCAATTTCCATGAAGCGTGTATGGTTTAAAGGTATTAGCCCACATTTGTAAACCTGCAGCAATTGGTCTCATAGTTAGCATGGAGTTTGGGTATGAATAGTCCATTAGTCCATTACTTTCATAAAAATGAATGGAAATGCACCGTATGCATGCGTATAACGCTCGCTAGCTCCGGTCCACGTACGTACCACAGTGTCATGCATGCGATACATGTGTAAGTTACATGTACGTAGCTAGCCCGCGCTCGTAATTCGATTTTGGGTCGGGTTGACCCGGTTTGAAAATTGATTTTAAAACGATGATTTTCTCTCTTTTTATCGAATGGTATAGACAAAGAGCAACAGGTGAGGTATCTTACTGTTATAACTTGTACTTGAAGTCATATTGGACCTGTTTTATGCAGTTTTGATTTTCGTGGGTTTGCAAATGTGGGCTAATACCTTTAAGGAGAGTATAATCTTTTCGGTTGACTTGTTTTTGAACAGGAATATTCATATTACCTATGTGTTGGCAGAGGCATAGTTTTTTGTTGTCTACAGAACTGCAGATGAAGATCGTATACAAAGAAAAATACTGATCTCAGCTAGTCTGTGTTTTATATCAGGTACTGCAAGGACCGGTCTACAGTTCTTGCCCGCAGCCAGTTTTCTTCCAACCCCCGCTCTGGACGTACGGTCTGCGTATCAGCCCAACCGGCCAGAATGGGCGGCCGTTCGCTCTTCAGTTGGAAGTGCTTGGTTGCCTAGACAACGGTATCATGTATTTCATTTTCATTTAAGTCCTAATGATTATTTACACTTGAACCGTTTTGCTTTGTCCTGTGTTATGTTGGTTACAATTCGTTTATCTGTTTATTTGGAATGTTCGTTATTCAGCGGTTATTCCCAGGGCTTGAAAATGAAAAAGAGTTCGTTATACGAAGGTACTTAAATTTGAAATGAGTTCTTCAGTCTAGATGTTCGCTAATTCCGAAAGTGAAAAATATTCGTTATTCCGAATGCTCGTTATTATTCCAAAAGTGAAAAAAAAAGTTCGTCATGGCGAAGGATTCTTATCAATTTCGGATTGATGAACCTTTTGAATAGCAAACCTTCGGATTAACGAGAACAATATGATCACAGGTAATAAATTGTTAGAATTTCGGTTAAATCTATGTGCTCTCTTATTTGCTGGGTAAGAAGGCTATAACAATAATTGTCCATCCCATAGTGGGGCAAATATACACTCTTAAAACATCCGAGTCAGAACTGACCCGGAACTGGGTCCGTTGGGGTCATATACCGTTCCGGGTCAAAAATGACTTGGAATTTGGTCATAAAGACCCCGAACGGAGTCACCCTGACCCAATTTATAACTCTGAATGGGTCATATCTGACCCCATTCCTTGTCATTTCTGACCCGGAACGGTGTGTGACCCCAATGGACCCAGTTCCATGTCAGTTCTGACTCGGATGTTTTAAGAGTGTAGAAAGAAGATACAAAGAGAATTCAACAACAGTTTTCTGCTTGTTACTGCCACATTCTGCAGCTGTAGGCCTATAGGAAATATAATACCCCTTTCATATTGGCCAAAAACCCGGCACATCCTCCAGAGGCAAGCCGTGTTCATCCCAGACCACTGTCAGTATGAAAGCTCGACTCGCATCAATCACCCTGAAATTGGGGAGAGATAGGTCAAGTGACCTTTTGTGATGCTAGAGAAATGATGTTTTGACCAACAGAGTTTCACTATACACTTCACTAATATTTTCTCGTTTATTATTTTTTTTCGGGGGGGGGGGTCTATGCTTTTCGTTTGTTTTTTTTTTTTTAGGCATTCTCACAAGCAATTATCAAGCCATGTGCTGAAGTATATTCATAGGAACTGAAAATAATGTCGATTAAAAAGAAAGAAAATCGCTGACAATTTTGCTATGCCTGATCCACTATAACCACGATCCCTGAAATCGGTAAGACTGTGATGTGGACATCGGCCTCCGATACGAATACACTAATTTGGATTGGGACGTAGAGGTTCATCCTCGAGGCGCTGCGACTGCCTTGATCAAACCTTTCGACTACTCGGGGCCCGGCTGGGTCCCGCCGCAACGCCAGAAAGTCCCCTGGTGGGAGGTTAGTGCATCAACTGTATTATACCATAAGTATACAAGGGGCCTGTTTCATAAAGAGTTGCGATTGATCTTACGCTCAATTTATTGGTGAGTAACTCAGTGAATCAATCGTAAGTTCAATATCGAGCGCAAGTCCTGTTTCATAAAGATACTTACGCTTGATTTCAACAAAAATCAAGCGTAACTTCCAGTAAATTGAACGTTACTTGAGATCAATCGCAAAGTTGTTTATGACACGCAATTTGCAATTGATTGCAACTTACTCTCAATTTTTATGAAACAAGCCCTAGGGCTACTCTCTAAAAAAGAATCGAGTGAAAATATTCACTCTCGAAGGAGTGAATACAAAAAAAGAGTGAATTTAGACTGAAAATGTTCATCTTCACTCGTTAAAGAGTTCCCTGAGGTCACTCCAAAATGAGTGAAAATGTTAATCTACTCAAATTTCGCTCTAAATGCTCTCTTTTTTTTTATTCACTCCTTCAAGAGTGAATTTTTTCACTCGATTTTATTTTAGAGAGAAGGATGTTTGACCCATTGTAAAGGGGGAATGGTTGCTCCAGTTTCAGTGAAAACGAAAAGTGGAAAATACTTTTAGACAACCTTGAACTCGATCACACTTAAATATGTAAAAATAGAAGTTTCTTGATTTTCATGAGGAGCGTACGATTCGCGAAAGTAAAATGCACTCAAAATTCGTTGTCCACACAATCCGGTACGTGTAGTTTAAAACCCATATCTTTTCGTTTTTCTCCTCCGACACTTTGCGAAAGTTTCGTGCCGAAAAAAAAAAATGATGTCGGACCAAATTCGCTAAAGTTTCATGCCGGGAATAGTTCTGGTTTTACAGTATCAAGTCAAATCGACTGTAACTACATTGTACTCTCTAAAATAAAAATTGAGCGAAAATTTTCACTCTTGAAGGAGTGAATACAAAAAAAGAGTGAATTTAGAGTGAAATTAGAGTGAATTTTGAGTGAAAATGTTCATATTCACTATTTTAGAGTGACCTCAGAGATCACTCCAAAATCTTCGAGTGATCACTGAGGTCACTTCAAAATGAGTGAAAATGAACATTTTCACTCGAAATTCACTCCACTTTCACTCCAAATTCATTCTTTTTTTTGTATTCACTCCTTCAAGAGTGGAAATTTTCATTCGATTTTTTTAGAGAGTAGAATGTGCATATTTTGTCTTGAAATTTATGAGTAAGGAAACCAGTCATCGAGAACTAATGCTGAGATACTTGCTCATAACAACCGAGCAAGTTCTTTGAAGAAAAGCTGGATCGGTAATGCCCATCGAAATGCCTTTTCAAATATATGAACAGTGTTAAACCAGTCACATTTTGTATTGTATTTGATCTTCCTTTCACTTCAATGAATTTATGCAATCTTAGTTCTTCACTGAGAGTACAATGAAGATCAGTGGCGTCCAGCTTCGAAAGTGCGTTGACCCCAACGGCTGGGTCACCTCTTTCCTTTTGACGACCGATGAAAGGGATTACAGCGCCCTCAGTGAGGTCCTTGGAGAGGCGAGTCAGGGAGACGAGAGATCCGAGGAAAG
Source organism: Diadema antillarum (assembly GCF_040938485.1). Lineage (NCBI taxonomy): Eukaryota > Metazoa > Echinodermata > Echinoidea > Diadematoida > Diadematidae > Diadema > Diadema antillarum. The sequence continues at coordinate 180,343 of NW_027271743.1, forward strand.
CGTCCAGCTGGTGAGTTTCACTGTACGGCTGTATTGGTAAACCAGCATTAGAACGATGCATACAAAATACACAGAGTGTACCTAGGTGACGTAATTGCCGCTGCGGCTGCTACGGCAACAGCCAATTGACCAGTCAGCAGCCAGCAAAGACTTGAATTGTATCTGTATCCGCTACAAGTTTGTGGAAAATGCCCGGGCGCATATATATATATATATATATATATATATATATTTTTACTTACTCTGTACAGTGAAATATTACCTGTTTCATGCAATTTATATCAATAATTCCATACAGCTTTCTCGTCAAATAGAGACACAAGTTTAGTCACTTTGTGTGTGTGTGTGTGTGTGTGTGTGTGTGTTTAGCTGTTTTGACGGGCTTTGGGGAGGGAGCAGCCCGAAAGATCAAACCTTTCTTGAATAAGGAAGTGGAAGTGATTAGTGATTCAATTAACTTTATGACGCATCTCTTAGAAAAAGAGTTTCGTCACGACAGATAACTAGGGGCCTACATACAACCAAAGGCTTTGGCAAACAAATGCACAAAACGATGTAATCAAAGCAGCGAAAGTGAAAGGCCAGCAAATACCCTTAATCTGTCACGGGACCTGTACTCTCTAAAAAAAAAATCGAGTGAAAATATTCACTCTTAAAGGAGTGAATACAAAAAAGAGGGAAAATCCAAAATCTTCGAGTGATCCCTGAGGTCACTCCAAAATGAGTGAAAATGAACATTTTCACTTAAAATTTACTCCAATTTCATTCTAAATTCACTCTTTTTTGTATTCACTCCTTTAAGAGTTGATATTTTCACTCGATTTTTTTTTTAGAGAGTAAAAGCTAATTGTAGTCAGTGATGAAAAGTCATTTGTATAGACATTCAAATTTACACAAGATAGTATAGATTACCACATTTCAGAGTCTTTGGATATAACATTGTAAAACACGCTATTTCTTGTAGGCAGGGAGATATCAGTTTGATTTTTACTCTGAATTACGTTATAACTTTGATTTTTCAACGTACAAATGAAATCCAAGACATACTGCACTGTTACTCTCTTTCGTTTTCCAGTGATGCGTGCTCTGTGCATATATTCAAATTGTTCGCGATGTATTAGGATGTTACGTGCTGTTTTATCAGCAGTCAAGATGATAATCTATGGTATTTTTTTTTTCAGTGAAGAACTCCATAAATAATTTCTTCGTATTAGATCATTATGATTTCACTTTCGTGCATTCTGTGAGAATTTGGTCGTATCTATCAGATCTTGTAAATCTTTGTTTGATATCTCATGAGATCACAACGCACTTTACTTCATGTCATAGTATGAAATTTAGAACAGAAGTGATTGTTGAATCGCGGTTCCAAATGCCCTGTCTGCTATCTCAGAGCTCAGCCTACAGAGTGATGGTATTACAATGAATCCAAGTACACAAATCAAAGCCCAAAAAATATCAATACATTTTTTAAGGTCGTAGGAATGACGAAAGTGGTTGTATACAATAGTTAGAATGTCATAGTACTGATATTAAGCCTAATAATGTGTAAAAATCTCCGGTCGATAGGTAAAACTGTTTAGTTGGTGTCAGATGTTTCAATATTTTATCATTTTCGGAGACTGGGTTGATTTTCTCCCCCTTGGTCTAGTGGTTCTATCCTGACTACCACAACACCAGTGTGTCCGAGGTTCGATTTGACGCCCTGGAGACGAATCGTCTTCGTCTCTTCATCGTGGCGTACTCCGGGATGCGATGCCTTCGGCTGGAGTGGATTGGATGTGAGAAGATTGGTAAGACACTGTAAGGCCTGTCTACTATACCCATTGTAGCCTTTGCAAAACGGACTCGCATACAGCAAGCAGTAGACTCGCACGCACACAGCGATCGGATCGGAGCGAGCTACGCTTGCAGTACTCGCCGCTCGCGCGTTGTATGTGCGTGTCCACTGCTCTCTGTGCGCGACGCGTCCTCAAATCATAGCGAGCTGCCTTTGTAAAAGGCTAGGCCTGTCTTTTCCTACAGGTCTACAAGCCCACCGTTTTCTTTTTCGAAACTGATCAGCAGCTACTTTGGATGTGTATTAGGGGACACGAGTTAAGCACACGCTGAAACACACTTATATCACGAGCCAAAAATGAATTATCATTCATTATGCAGTCGCCTACTCATTACCTGCTGGAAGGATATAGTGTTCCATGCACGGTGTAAAACACAATGGGAAATCACATTGTGAACGCATTCATTGAAAACGCAGTGTGAAATTTCTTCGCATTAAATTCGAGCGTTTTGATATTGTGGATCATCAATTCGCAGTGTGAAATAGAACACTCTGTAAAAAAAAACAACCAAACACCACAGTGTGAAACCATCTTCACACTGTTAAATTCGCACGTTTTCACAAAGCCTACTACTAGTATACTGTATGTGAACACATTGTGGGGATACTGTGTTTTTTCTAACAGGGATGTGCACATTTTTAAATGCTTTTTTTCCATTGGAATTCTATGAGACGTTTTAGTTATTGAAAATTGCATTAATTCTTAATGCGTGCATCATTGTGATAACAATCATAATGTGTTTGTTGTTATCATGGTCGTTTTTAACATCGTATGATTCTCTGTTTACTTAAAAATTTGTCAAGACTGACACCAAAATATCTATATGGTTTCATATTCCTACAGACACTGACAAATACGGCATGCTTTAACTGTGAAATCAAACACGTTTTCTATAGTATTTCAGCATAGCACGCCTGAGTGACCATACTCTTTATGGATCCTCTTTTCTTCCTTTTCTGTAAAACTGCAACACTTAACTCTCTCTTTTAACTTTCAGTCACTTTTTGAATGAGTTAGGATGGTTTGATATTTACAAGTTATACATCATTCTAAAACTTAAACCTTACTCCTATAAGACTTGTATAAAAGTGAGAATTTATTTTGTCTTACTTTTGATGGGTTCTGAGTTGGACGCTGGCAAAATACGGCTCTCGTGGTCATTATCAGTATCGTCTACATCATTGTTGCTATAATATTTTACCACTAATAGTTATTATCGTTATTCATTATTATCGCTTATATAATTTCTGTGATCATTATCATAGTAATCATAATATATATCTGTTCTCCTTGATCTTGTTTGCAGACTGCGGAGAACGACTGGGTATGGAGTCTAGGAGGATCGCACCCTCGCAGCTATCATGTAGGGGCTGCAACGAGACTACTCTAGATATGGCTCGGTTACATCACTACACCGCCACTGGTAAGAGTGGACTCCACTGAACTTTGACCAGGTCGGATAAATGAATTGAGATGTACAGTGTATAACCAATAGGACGGAGCTTGATAGGTACAGCATAATTTATCATGAAATACAAATGAAATAGTAAATGGGAAAATTGGATAGAAATATATAAAGATACATATGAACATACGTACAAATATACAATTATGTATACCACCATCAATGTCTCGTATATCTATACATTAATCTGTAATGTTCGTTTGCCCTTGCAGTGCCGTTGGTATACTGTATAAACAGCGAGCCTTGGCGTGATTATACGTACTGTCCAAAGTCCCTGGTAAAGAAAAGGTTACCATCATCTAAACTTACCCCCTCCCTACTTCTTCTTCCTTTCCATCTCTCTAACTCTTAACCCTAGGCTTCCCCGGCTGTGTCATCCCCTCAGCTGAGGCCCACCTCAACGTCTGGCTGGAGATTGCCTTCCCCGTACCCCAAATCTTTACCGCCCTCTTCGTCCAGGGAGGCACCCTGGGGTCCACCGAGGCGTACGTCCGGGGTTTTCAGCTGTCCTACAAGGAGCTCGGCACGGATGACACCTGGAGGAGTTACGTTACTGCGGTTAGTTCGGTCAAAGCTCGACATTAGGGAGTTTTCGCAAGCACGACGCGGCCGGGAGTTGAGCGTGCTGTGTGCAAAATTTGCTCCTGCGCATGATAAAAGCCGAGAAACGTCCCGTCCTGGGGAAAACAAGTACGGCAAGTACGGAAGCGTTCGGTCCTGATGCTGGGCAGCGAGTGAGCCAGCCAGCCAGCCAGCCAATAAGCGATCTTGTCCATACGCTCCCGTCCTGTACAGGAAAGCGACACCGCTTAGATATGGGGACGGGAAAACTGCTTAGATATGGGGATGGGAGTCCGAATACGGGGACTGTCACAGCTGTTTGCTTCCGTATTAAATTCTCGGTCTTTTGGTCGTGTAGCGAAAACTCCCTAATGGGAAGCGTATTACGACGCGGACGTTTGAAACGAATGTTTTGACTGTTCTCCTCTCTGCTGCAAAGTAGCTTCAGATTTCGCAGTGACGTCACCTGTTAAAAATAGAATGACGCCCCAATAAAGTACATCAAGTAGCAACTCTCTGTCTGCGTAATGATTTGAGCGGACGTAAAAATAGCCCAGAAAAATCAATGAAAACTCAGACGACGCGAGGTAAAAAAAAAAAAAAACAGAAAGAAAAATCGCTTTTGATAAGCGATTTTGCGCATGCTCAGAACATTTTTTTTTTCTTTAACTTTTTTTCCATCCTTTGAATGTCCCCGTCGCGAAAGTCTAAAGCTTTATACTATTTTAGGACAAGTTCAAAAATATACGTGTGTGGATAGAGTGAATGCAGCAATATTGCCACAACTCATTAGGGAAAGGTCTGAGCTTATTTCCCCCGTAAGTTTGGATTATAGTGTATAATGTTTTGCTATTTTTTAACAGTAGTTAAAAAAAATCGGATGTTTGTTTATGTTGCATTCCCCTTCTATTTCCAAAATCAAACACAGAAACTTTAAGTAAGCAAAATTCACCATGAACACAGTCTTCGGAGAGATCGACTTGAAGTTTGCCATGGTATGCAAATGCAATAAAAAGCAATGGTAAACATGCTAAGAAACTCCGCAACGACACACACTTCCAAATTTCTTTACATTCTCTGAATTCCAGGCTTCCAGGAGGATATCTTGGACATCTTGAATTCCTTCTTTATAAAGTTATACCCCTTTCCAGATTATTCAGTAATATCTCTGCATTCTTTAAACAATTGTGTTATCAATTGGAATGTGGTTTGAGGGGTGTATATTTTTCAACATTTTCTTGGTTTCTATATTTTAAGGCATTTTGTTCTAGTTTTTTGTGTAAATAACGTAAAACTTGTTTTATAAGAATTGTTAGGATATGTTGGGAAAATAATCATGGACGCAGCCGTAGGTAAAGTAGTAACAGGGACATTAAACGACTTGATTTATCTATAATTATGTTATAAAGTTTGTTGTAACTATCACAGAAGCAAGTAACTGCGTTGTGAATTTGTTGAACATCGTTAAAATATCAAAGAAAGCAAGATTTCTGTACCCTGTTAAAGTAGACCATAGATAAGTAAAGATGGATCTAAATCTATAAAGCTATAACTTCTCGATATTTTTTTTTTTCAATTTCAAGGTTTATTTCATTTTTCGACAAAACATATGTTTCACTTCCTAAGATAACAGAAAATAAAGCAAACAGAACATTGTGTAATGAAGAGACTGAACAATAACTGAGGACCTTATAGTAATTATACATTGTAGTAAAAAAGAAATGAAGTACATGTATAACCTTGCTTAAAGTGCGAAAAATGGAGAGACCCATATTCAGGTTAGTAAAATCTTGAACAGAGAGAGTACAATACTTGATTGTCTCTAATTCATTCATTGAGCATGATCTTACCGAGACAACGATATTTCACCTTTTGTCTATTCGTGTCACAAACTGCGCAGTACTTCGAGAACTTCGCAAATGCGCACAGCGTCAGAGTGCATGCGCTGGATCCGCCTATTTTCTCTCGTCGGCTGAGACTTCTACCCGCAAACCAGGAAGAACCCGGAGTTATGCGACTGGAACTTTTGGGCTGCAGACTCAGTGGTGTGTATGTGTGTGTGTATATATATATATATGTGTGTGTGTGTGTGTGTGTGTGTGTGTGTGTGTCTTTTACCCTCTGTATGGCACATTAATGACCTGTTCATATTGCAGTGTATGTGTAAATTTGTACATAGACTTTGACTCATTGGCAGTGTATATGCAGTGAAAGTAACTTTTAAGCATTCTGTGCGAAGGGTGTACAACACTGCAAATTTTCTGTGCCAGTCCGTACTCAGATCTTTCATATTGGTGGCGCTGATTTTAAAGGGATTGTATAGTTTTGGCTAAGAACTAACTTCAAGTTTCTAACATTTTTTTTTTTTTTTGGTGAGATAATGCGAAATGCGAAACCTCTAATGTAGTGTGAAAGGGCAGATAATTCCAAACGAAATTCAACGTTTATTTGATGAGAATTGATTTTGAAATGGCTTTGGACTGATATTGCAGGTTCATATTGATACAAGTTTTGTTTCCGTTTAAATCCCATATCTATTTTTTATTTTATTTTTTTAAGATCCATCCCAGGTGTGCGGGAGCCAGGACCGCATACACAATGGCTTTTGCTACGGCGTCGTTTATAGCAGTCAGACCGATGCTTGCGATATCAGGTTCTTACCGGGCAGCCACCCTGTGTATATCAAATCACAGGAACTCGAGGTAAAAATGGTCACAGGAGTTTACAGGAACCCTACTCGTAACCCCTCCTCTGGCACACAAGTATACACACACATACACAACACACGCACGCACGCACACACACACAAGCACAAAGCACACATCCACCGGTTATTTCTGTTCATTTCCATGATGTGGTTCCGGTTCCGGTTCCAGATTCCGATTCTAGGCAGGAGGTAGGCTCGTCTATTTGAAATGTAGTCTGTGTGGATGCACACCACGACCTCGACATCCACGAGTCATACAACTCATGAGTCATATACAACCCACGAGTCATTATAAACCATGAGTCGTACAGATCACGAGTCATACAGCCTATGGGTCATACAACCCGTGAGTCATACAGCCCATGAGTCATACAACCCATGAGTCATACAGCCCACGAATCATACAACTCATGAGTCATATAGCCCATGAGTTATACAGCCTACGAGTCATACAACCCATGAGTCATACTATATGATATGTCATATATCATATTTTTATGTTATATTATACATTTATATATCTATATTCGTAGGTCTAGACTTTTATCTCATATAAAGAGGATGTTCATATCAAACCTTTTTAACACACGTGAAAACATCCTATAAGAGATATACATTATTGCAATAGAGTATAGTGTGGATGCTGTAATATATTACCATTGTGGCGGCCATTTTCAAAACCATTTTTGAGTCCATATTGAATAGGCCTATCTGAAAACCTTCGAGGGTGCAAATGTTGCATCGTCCTGATAAGAATTCAACACACTGTAAATATTCAGTGTTTTTTAATGATTAGCAATTACCAAAAGTGAATTGAAGTATAGCCATTATAAAACTTTAGCACTTTTTGAGGTCATCTCTGGCATCTCAAGATTATCTATAGGGTGCAATGGTGCTTCCATCAGATTCGTATTCAGCACCCTCGGAATAGGTAAAATCATAATGATAATGATAAATATGATAAATAACATGAGCGGACAATGATACATGATCAGGCCCAAAATTTGACATAAGCATCCGGTCTGTAGTCTGTATACAAACATTTGTGATCCTTTAACGTCTGTATGATCGAATGAATATGAATTTGTGAAATGTCGTGGGGCTTTCGTTTTGTTTTTGTTTATAGTGGGAAGGGGTTAGATGGTTACAAAAAACTCTTAGATTATAACAAACTCTTCCTTACTTTTAAGATTTTTTTTAACGAGTTTATCTTGTTTTCTTAACAGGAGTTCTTAGCAGCAAACAAAGACGCATACACCACGACGTTGAGTCTTGTTAAGACAGGGTTCACGGTATGTTCCACCAGAGGGCATTTTACTTTACGTTTGAAGAGGCCATAGACTTTAATGTCCACCAAAGTTGTTTTTGTTTTCTTTTGATATGCAACGCGACATATGCTAGAAGGTACAAATGCATTTCGCAGTAGAGGCGGACATTAAGTGATATCGAAAATATTGCCCTTTCGTTTCGTTTCGTTCACATACTTAAACACGGCCAAAAGATTCAGCAAAATGTTGTTTTTCAGCATTGACATAGATGCGTTTGGAACCCCCTCCCTCCCAACCGTGTTATATACCACTAATGTTCCGTGTACGATGTATGATTACGAAAGTAAATACAGTATGTATCTAAAAATTGCAATCGGATTTTTGCATTGAATAACTTCCAATATGATTAAGCTGTCTGAATGCTACTTTAGGGTCTTAAAGTGTAACATTTTAGCTATATTGTGCAAGAAACATCATACAATTTGGTTATGTGGTTTTAGAGAAAGGTGGATCATTATAAAGCATGTCGTATGGGTCTGATACTTCCAAGTTTAACACTTGGATGCTCTTGGAAGTACATGTTAATGTGTAAACACAATGGACAGAACTTGGAGGGAAGGGATTCCTGACATGCTCTACAAAACTCCTCATTTCTCTTGGACCACTAAAGCAAATCAGACGGGGTTTTGTGTATAAGATGTGGGTAATAAGATATAGTTCCATACTCTGAAATTGTATGTGGATTGATTAAAGATTTTTGAAAGTATCGTTGCGGAGAGTCCAGTTGAATTTTTTTACTTTATTGTCGAGCTCACCGGAGGTGAGGGCAGACTAAGGGATCTCCTACGTCGTCTGTCGTCCGTCGTCCGTCCGTCCGTCGTCTGTCCGTAACGCTACAAAAAACTTCAATAACTCTTTACTCTGGTCTTCAATTGCAATCAAACTTAGAGGAAAGAGGGTTCATATAATGTTTCACATTTTGCCATATATGAAGGTCACCTCAAGGTCAAAGCTCACAGGCAGGGGTCAATGAACTTTAGGGCACAATGTTAAGTTTTTATGGCGCGTTTAATTATGGGTCATAACTTTTGATCCATAGGTCCGTTTGTGACCAAACTTGGATGGTAGATGTCCCTTGGGGAGTGGATTGTCACCACAAGGTCAAAGGTCACAGGCAGGGGTCAACGAACTTTAAGGGCCCAATGTTAAGTTTTTCTGTCACGTTTCTTTTTTGGCATAAATTTTTACCCTTTTATATTTCTTTTTATCTGTTATATCTCTTTTTTATCTGTTATATCCCATTCACGTACAATTTCTTGTACGGGAATGGGCGAGACACATTATAGCATTTGCCTTGTTTTATTTTATTTTATCATTTTTTTTTGGGGGGGGGGGGTAGGGGACATATACGGGTGATATGCCAGATTCTCCTGACTGATTCATGTACTTCAGATTTATTCACGATTTAAATGTATTTCTCCATGAAATATTCTCTCTTGACTCGCTCGGTCAATCGAGACGGACTGCAAAGGCAAGGGGGCAGCGCCGGTGGGGACGAGAGGGTGTTGGGGTGACGGCACCCCGCTGCTCTACTCGGGTCTCAGTCCCGGGGTCCTTGACGAATTCGAAGACGATGTCGACTTGTGCATCTCTGTGAATCTGTTTGACTGCTTCTCTTGGGTAGCTGAGCGCTGCGATGAACTGCCTCAGTGGTCATTATCGACTCTGTGTCAATACGGTGAGCAAATATAAAAGTACTTTATTTTTATTTTTTCTTAAATCACAGCAACTCTGTTGGGAATACGTAATATCTTAAAAACCAAAAAAGAACAAAAACCCCGATATCAGGAGATAATAAAAGCATGACGTTTTATTTGACTTTCTAATCACACACACACATGCAAACACAAATAAAGCAAAACACATATCTGTGGCGTCTAAAGAACCATCAAACTTTACACCGCACGGAACATTCACACCTCCAAAAATGCAGATTCTTCAATAGTTCCTACACTCTATACCCAGATTTTCATGTCTAAACTACAATTTGTAGCTGCAGCTTTTTTGAACACAATACATAATTTTTACAGACAGCGCTTACAGGTTTGATCCTCACGAAAGCATGATATACCGGACATTGTGATTTTCAAGCATTGTTATGAATGACGGCATCTCAGCACTGAAAGAAGTAGGCATGCTGAATAGATCATACACTGTATATGCGTTTTCTCAGGAAATAGATCTAAATATTTGCAGCACTGAGCAACACACTACGCGGATTAATTTAAGCTATTTTTGTTTCCAAAATGTGAAGTGATATTTGGTCTTCATTGTTCTAATATGAATTGGTATGTAGCTCATACGTTTCCATCAGGCACGTTTCCATTTCATCCATAAAATTTCAGATATCGATGAATGCCTGGGCGACCTGCACGGCTGCGACCATGAGTGTGTGAACACACCCGGCTCCTATTACTGTATCTGTCACTCCGGCTACAGACTAGGCGAAAACAACATGTGTATAGGCATGACAGGTAAGTCGTTTGTTTCCTGCGTGTCTGTGTGTCTATGCAAGAAGCGAGATGTGTTTCTTCAAGGTGGTCGAAGCTAATAATGTTGGTGTCTTCTGCCTAAAATTAGATTCAAAGATCCATTCCGATGGTCATCATAATCATACGCCGAGTTAAATGATTTTATTGTTTACCGCGGAAAGACACCTATTCAACAATGTTCAAAGGAGGTAATGAAGAATTTTTCAAAGTGTTTTTTTTCTTCCGAAGCTTCAAACAGATTCTGTCACCCCCGGTTTACGTGCATACATACCGTCTGCTCGATAGATTTATTAATGATTAAGGCTTACAAGTGGATGAATAGAATTTGCAAAACATAAAAGGGAACGCCATGACATTTTGCATCTATCCCACCATTTTTAATCATAATTATGCATGACTTGTTTCCAATCTTCTTTGTCATGTTTGTAGACATCTGTAAAGACATGGACGCCACATTTGTTGCGGATGATTCGAGTGGTGGGACGTGCATTGAAGTCTCACCATCAGGTCTGGAGTACGCGTGGGGCGAAGCCTTTGAGATGTGCTCCGAGGAAGGCCTCCAACTTCCGGCTCAGAATATCGTGCCACGTGACAGCAGAACAGCAATGGTAAGTTAGCTGACATTTGACCCGGTCCAGGAATTCCGTTAGAGGGAGGGGGATGGGGCTGACGCAAAGCAAGGGAGCGATTTCCTGGTTTCATCACCTGACAAGCGGAAATAAAAGGCCTTAACAGGAATTTCTCCGGCTTTAATCGGCTGACAAAAAAAAAGAAAAAGAAAAAAGAAAAAGGGGTGGGTTAAGTGCAAATTAAACAAAATTAAGGGGGAGGGGCGCCTTGCGCGCTTTAGCTTGTTTATTTTCTTTTTGTTTTTTCTTCTTTTATTCTTAAAGAAATAAATGAAAGGATGTATTATTTTGGACAAGGCGATGGACTAAAGATAATAACGAACGAATATTAGGTTTAAATCATCTCCGAAGCGATCATATTTTGATAACAAGATGATTTGTAACTATACCTTTTTCTCACTTTTGACAGAGTTACAAATATCATACTCGGATGATGAGGGGGGGGGGGTGATTCTGATGCAACCGTGTTTACATAGAGGAGGCTTCCATCTGTAGACCAAACTGTCATATCTACTAGTAGCTATAAGAATTACGTAGTGGATTTGTTAAGGGGCACAGGTTTCTGTTCTTTGCACTTCACGACTATACAAAGAGAAAATTACATCTTTTTTTTTTTTTAAATTCCGGTTTCCAGCAGTCGCAATTTTTTGAGCGCGGAGATCCGTTCGAGGCTCCATGTATAGCCTGTAGCATGTTGCCTAGATGTATTATTTCGTCATCACTAGTGTTTCATCCCCTTCCCCTTCCCCTTCCCCTTCCCCTTCCCCTTCCCCTTCCCCAGGCCTGGTATCTTTCCGACCAGCCACGCCCATCTACGTGGCCCTTGATGTGGGTAGCTTACCCAGTGGGCGTGGCACTGGCCGTGGCAGATGATTCCTGCCCCGCTGCCAACTTCGAAGAAGGCGGAGAGCTCGTGTCGTTGCCATGCAACATGACTCTCTCCTTTGTCTGCGTCAGAAGTACCAGTAAGTTTTTTTTTTCTTTTTAATTTCGATCTTTATAACTCCTGTGTTTATTAAATCTTACCCTTCTCCTTTATTCGTCTTAATACCAATGATTCATGTGTTCCCTAATCGTGCTTATTAAGCCTAACTGGACATTTCTATTTCACACCAATTTTAATTTCATATTTATTTGTCCGAGGATGTGCCATACGTCATTGGGTAACATCTTTATTTCTTAAATCTTATTTATTTTGTTTGGTTATGGATTCTACCATTTTCTGTGCAAGTTTCCATTGCTTTGCACAATTTGATTTTAATGCCCCCTGTAAGGACAATTATATTATGACAGAAAAACCCGCTATTCCGTTTGATGAATTAAGCTTTGTGGAAAACAATTTGTACTGCTAATAAAAAATGAAGAAAGAAACGTGAAATTTATATTTGAAACCATAGCCTGAAATAGGAGAAATCGATATGAGATGAAAATATATAAGTATGAAAAGCAGCGCGTGTTCAATGATGGAGAAGCTGCTTAAGACGGCCGAGCTTTCATTTCTACTTCACTCCCAGAATATGCCGTCCTCCGCTTGGACGAAGTGTGGAAGTTGGCCGAGGCTCACAATGAGACTGTCGTCAACAAAACGCTGTTGGCGCACTACGGTTACGTCACTTTCTCGGGTCACGCCCCTTGGTACGGAACGGACATCGCGCGACCGACCAATATCTATGTACGAGTGCCGAGAGATCGACGAGTTCTGTGAGTATCAAATTGACTTATCTAATACGGTATCGGTATAGATGGGGCTTCTATAGTCCGTTCTGTCTCAGTTAAATGTAACTTTAATTACCTCAAAACAATTACGTCATGTGGATTCAGTAAGTTCAGAAATGTTAGTATCATACATGGTGAAATTGTTAGAAAAGACAAACCTTTTTTCTTCTTATCTGCTTATGGAAGTAGGGTCCTAAACATTCGTTCTACTTGTTACTAATAGTCACAGTTGACAAGTGTACTCTATGTTATGTTTTTCACTATTTTTTTTACAGCATGCATTTCGAATCGATCATCTTGCGGTCAAAAAGCGAGGGGCGCTCTTCAACTTCTGGGCGACAGTGCACAGACGTGCTTCTGCTGTACGACGTGTCCACTACTTCCGCCAGTGGCCTGGAGGTCATTTGTCAGTCAATTCGTGACCTGATGGTCATCTCGAGGTCATCTCTGGTCCGCGTAGTCCTCGATGTTGGTCCCCTTGAAAGCGTCATGCCAGCGGGACTTGGCTTTTCCATGACCTACTCAGCAGTCGGTGGGTGTATGATAATCAGTTGTGGATTATATTGTAACAGTTTGTGTATGTGTGTGTGGGCGTGTATGCATGTGTGTGTGTGTGCGTATGTGTGCTAGTGTTTTTTTTTTACATGTACAAGTGTTATATCATTTCAATAATATGATGCGTAACTCTCTTAATTTCTAGGATTTATTTTTAAGTCCTAAGGATTTATTTCTTTAAGTCCTAGCGGACTGTAAATACAGACAAAACCTTAGGACTTAAAAGTAAGTCTTAGCTAGGATTTAAAAATTTAAGTCTATGTTCGACTTAAATTTCAAGTCTATAGGATTTATTTTTTAAGTCTTATTAGATTACATTTAAATCTTTCTTAGACTTGTTTTTAGAATAAATCCAGCTTGGATTTAAACGACGAAAGACTTATTTTAAGCCTTCCTTGGATTTATTTCAAATAAATCCATCATGGATTTAAACTCAGACTACTGAAAATGACAGCCAATTGATGCACTTTCTTCACATGTAAAGGTCTATTTATTTTAACAAAATCAAACTGATGCATTTTTCACAAACATCGATAAGTTACAAAATATACAGATGATTGTCATACACATGTAGGCTCCAGAAAAAATGAAATACGACATGATGAAAACAGAGCATATTTTGCAATAGTCTCAGATGGTCACATCTTCACATTCATGTTACTGATGCTTCTTTCACTGTGTTCTGTAAACAAGTTACTAGACGACTGGAACCTTCATTGCCAAATAGATTACTTTTTTCACTTTTTTTTTAGATCTTGCAAGATGACTCCATACGACTCGATTCACTTTCATTTTATGTATTTCTTTCCCTGGTGAGCATCGTTAAGTCGTAAGATGGAAACTATGAACAAATATAAGATTTTATATGAATTCTATTAACTTAAATTTTAGAAATGATGCTGTGTAATAAACAATACAGCCTCCATTAAGTTGACGTTTAGATTTACACGCTTTGTCCGTCCCATGCATGCAATTTAAAGAATTATTTGATTTTTTGGAATGATGCATAGTATAAATTTAATCAAGAGGGAAGTAAAGGCCAAAATTAGTGTAATCAAATTAGAAAAGAGAAGAAATTTCCCTTCACAGAATGGTGTAAAGACTATGAAAATCAGCTACGAAATAAGGAAGATATGCCTCTTTTCAATTTCACACATTTCCAGAAAACAGATCTTGTCCAGTCTTTATGAACATCCAAATGAGGGAATTGATGATGTCATTCCTTCAAAATATTTTTTCACTTTTCACCTGCATGTATTTGCATATTCATACGGACTAGTCAAGAAATGTTTTCTGAAAACGTGTTACATTTCCTTATTTCTTACCAGACTTCCCTAATTTTTCCACTATTCCGTAGGGAAAATTTACAATTGAATCCAAACTGTATTACATACAACAGTAGGGAGCAAGATCTATGTAAACTCTGAAGTAAATTCACCTTAAAACATTAAGAAGCTCAAATAACAATTAACATTCTAAACTTACTTCTAAAATTCCTTGAATATCGATTGTCTGAAATGGATTTACATAAGTACATTTCCATACTGCATTTTGGTAGACAAAATGTTTGACAAAAGAATATACAAATTCCTGCTTAATCTATTGATATTTAAGAATCCATCTCAACTGATGACAGGGAACCATCTCAAGAGACTGTTCAAGTGAGATGGACCACTAGTTTCTTAATTACTTTGATGTCATATCTCGTAACAAAGCACTATGTTGAAGTGATGCAATCTGAATTTTTAACTAGAATTATCACTCATTGTGATTAATATACCCCCACCCACAATTGAGGGAATTAGCTCAACCAGGATTATTTTTTCTTACTTTTTAATAAAGAAAAAAATTACCATGGCAATGCACTGTTCCACCTCTCAAATCAAGTGCTCAAAAACTGAGTGAGCAAGATAAATAAACTGACGATTTCTATGGTTTTTACTAAGAATTGTGTAACCATGGCAACACAATGTTGGACATTAAGAAAAAAATGAAGTTTGCACAACTATAGGCCCTATATCATAGCCGTCATATGTGCTAAATTTCAAGCTAAATGCTAAAAGGGTGAGGGGTTTAGTTGAATTCACATTAGTGTATCATTTTCATGCAAAATATACTGTTACCATGGCAACACATTTTCCACACTGACAAAAGATTTTTTTGCACATCTAGGTAATGTAGAGGTAACATGTGCCAAATCTGAAGCCAAAATGCTCTAAACAGAGACAGGAGAATCAAAATGTTTGTATGATTTTTGTTGAAAATGCACCGTTACCATGGCAACACATTGTTTAACAATGATGAAATATGAAGTTTGCATATTTCTGAACTACAATGGTTGCATGTGCCAAATTTCAAGCCAAATGCTCAAAGACTGAGGGAGTTACCTGAATCCAAAATATTTTTGTATGATTTTCATTCAAACTATGTTGTTACCATGGCAACACAATGATCAACAATGACGAAAGGTTAAGTTTGCACATGTACGTATCATAGTGGTCAGGTGTGCCAAATTTCAAGCTAAATGCTCAAAGACTGAGGTTGTTACATGAATCCACAATATCTTTTGTATGCATTTTAGTGAAAAGATGCTGTTACCATGGCAACGCATTGTTCACCATTGATGAAAGATTAAGTTTGCACATCTATATGCTAAAGTTGTTGCATGTGCCAAATGTCAAGCCAATTACTCAAAGAGGGAGTTAACTGAATCCACAATATTTTTGTATGATTTTCATTCAAAATATGCCGTTACAATGGCAACACATTGATCGACACTTACGAAAGAATACGTTTACACATCTACATACCACAGTGGTCTTTTGTGCCAAATTTCTAGCTAAATGCTCGAAGACTAAAGGAAGTTAGCTGAATCCACAATATTTTTGTATGTTTTTTGGTTTAAAAAAAGCTGTTACCACGGCAACGCATTGCTCACCCCATTGTTTCCATATCTATATACCATAGTGGTCATGTGTGCCAAATTTCAAGTCAAATGCTCTAAATTTGTTTAAGGTGCCCATCTGCGCTGAATCTATCCTTCCTCGTGGGTTCAAGCACATACTTTGGCTGGAAAACCAAAGTTTATTTCTTTATAAATACATGTAGAGAGTTTCATATTAAAGTGTTTAGCCACAACGTCATAATGAAAATAGCAACAAATCAGCGCTCAATAAATGTGATGGACAATGGCTCAACAACACTGTGGGAGTGATGAAAATTAGTTAATCGTTGAATAATTACAAAAGTGTTCAGGGGAACTTAAACTTTCTTCTTTCAATTTAAATCAATGCGGATCTGGCATTACTTTTTTTTTCATGATCAACCAGACATGATATACAGAAAACAAGCCAAAGATGAACAATAAATAAATTGAAACTGGACATGTATAAAAACTTGAAATATTGTTTAAATGTTCACGTAGCAATGCAAATGCAAAAGTGAGGCACACACATATATGATAGCACCTCTAAAGGAAACGTTGCGGCATTAACTTTCCTTATTGTGTTATTTTCATTTAAAAATGCACACAAAAAAAATTACAAGGAAACTTTACTACAACCAGGGCATGACAGACATGCTTCTTGTGTGCATGGATTTGTAGCTCAATATAAATGGAAAAGTGAGGCACACATAACATAACTCAATATCCATGAGTCAAACATTATGCATGATAGTATCTTCAAAGGAAACATTGCAGCATTTTACCTGTGTTACTTTCATTTAAGAATTCACCGAAAATTAAGAAAACTTTGCTGCACATCAGGGCAAGTCAGATATGCTTCTTGTGTGCATGGATTTGTGGCACAATGTCGGAAAATCTTACTAGCATCATACACTGACGTGTTCTTGAAGTTCGTGGCTAATGCCCAGAACGAAGCCCTCACTTGGGATTGTAGCAGTACATGAATATGCCGCCACAAAATCAAAGAATGCTTCAAGCACCCAAGCATATTTGACGATGAAGACACAGTGGGCTTTAAAGAGTCTGTCAAATTCTTGCTTCCGGTCATCTCCAGCCTGGACTTAGTATGGTCTTGTCCAGGATGAGAAAATACTGGATGTACGTCTAGTCACTCCCTTATCTGACTAAGCAGGGCTGGCTGAAGGTGGCATCTTTAGCATCACTGAACTTCGCGCTTCTCGCTCGTGATGTATACGTTTCGCGCGGATCAACTTGGCGTTTCCCGTTTGCTAGTGCTTTCAGGTGGGAGAATCTCCAGATCAGAAGATGCTTGGGGCTGGGGTTGGAGTCTCTGCATCAGCAATGCCATGAACATTGGTTCCTACCTGAAAAGAGATTAAACATGTATAGCACTACTGATATTTCGAACTAAATTTCACTTGAATCGTTTGAGCAAATGACAAAGGCTACAATTATTATCAAATAAACTTTGCATCACATAGAGGGAAGTTAAGTTCTCAGTGAGAGGGCACTCTGGAGGGAAAAAATATTAAAATGTAATTTTACATATTGATCTTAAATACAATGTACTAATAACATATTCATTAAACTTTTAGTTTGTGATGTACAAGTAAATATTTCTGATATATTTCGGAACATATTATTTTAAAACATTTTGTCTCAGCTGGTAAACCTCAAAGCCTTGAAAAAAATTCCCAGAAATCAGATTACTTTTTGCCATCATCGGGGTGGGGCCCACTTGATATTTACATGTTCCAGACTCATAAGATATTTGATGTACATATTATTACAAATCAATAGAAGTCAGCATGCATTTTTAATCCGTAATTTAATGAATTTAAAAGAAAACTGTCAAAACACGGTAGATACCCCTACACAATACTCATTGCTGAATGTTCTAAAGTTTGTTTGAGAAGAATCGCTTCAAAAACACTGATATATCAGAGAAGAAAACTTTGCATTTCTCACGACAGCATAAGAAATTCAGATTTTTAAATTCCACCTGTTACTGAGTACATGCAGATTCTACACGAGTCTTGCTTTGTAAGATACGAAGCTCAAATATTCTTCTCTAAACATGAGCTGGTACTTAAAAGCCCAATGAAACATGCATATTGATAATTCTCAAAATTGGAAGCTCAATGATTTGATCATAAACTGATTTCAAGTCTATAAACATTAAGCATATACTGTACTTACAGGCACATAGTCATTCTGCACCAGGTACTGCTGGGCATCCCTCGGGAGCATGAGAGGTCCTCTCCCTTTCTTCTACATGGGGATGTTGGGTCTGTGAAGCATCGCTGCAAGTAGTGACATTCCACAAAATTCCTATAGAATGGAACACAATACAATTTTTTTTTCAACTTTAAGTATTTCACCCATTCTCTTTAACATATTAGATATGACGTATTGTATCAGCTCTGACAATCCCTAACATTCAGTTTTCGACTTATTATCAATATTAGTCTATGAAGAGCAAACTCGTACACATTAACTTTCCTGAAAGGTGTAATAGCAATGAAGCATAAACAAATGAGTAAGTTTTACTCTTACACTTTGGACAGAAATTGTTCCAGTAATTATAATCAATGCCACAAGATCTATGAGGATTGGCGGAAGGACTTACTGTCTCCATCCTATATGTCTTCACATCTTCTTACGATGTCTTGCAACTAAGGGTGGTTTCGCTTGGCAAGTGCAAGATTCTATTGACGTAAAATGGTCCCCATCTGTTCACCATCTCCTGCACTTTTCTCGGTACAACTGGGCAAAGTCCGCATTGATCTGAAAATAAACACAAAAACTGTGAAATATCAGTGATAAGGAAGTGGAAAATGAAAAACAGAAACGCTTGACAAAAAAAAAAGGAAGAAAACAAATATGCTTCGGGGGTATAAACGGTCGCCATAGCCACATTTCTAGATTTTTATGGAATTAATTATTTCTTATTGGTCTCGAGGGTTGTATTTCATGCTGGAGGAAAAAATGAGACCGATATCTCTGATTTTTGTTTCAGATGTTATCGTTAAAATCAATTTTTAGAAATACCAGGGATGTCTTGCATATCTAAACACCAAGAAGGGATAGTCCTGACAGAGTACTCCTTGGAGTACAAATTATACAAATAACAGGTAATTTGCATTCCCTTTATCTTAAAAAATATTAAAAGTAAAAAATAAAAAAAGGCCTCATATATTGTAAAACTTCACTACATTCTCTCACTGGTGTATGTGATGCTTAATGCATACATCTCAGCCAGAAGTGTAGATCTGTAGAATTTTTAAGTCTAGATCCTTCTACTCAAACACAGATCACCACATTGATTATGCTACAAAGAGAAAGACTGGAGTAGAATACCTTTATCCAGGTGCGAAATCTTGTTCCATTGCACGAGTTAATCCCATACATTATTTGTTTCATACAATGCCTTCAACAATAACACTAACAGACTTACTAGTTCAAGAAAGAGTCTTGAATTCAGTGCAGAAATGGCAACCATAAGGCCTAGGTGTCCAGGCCTACTACTGAGTGGTAGTAATAATATAGTAGAAGTATTTTCATGGAATGCGCAAATCAGTAGCACATTCACATTACATACACATGTACGCAGCCGAGTGCAAGTAGCATTGAAGTTGATTATTCCAGTAAAATGAGTGACATGATGCACGCTTGATAGTAAGAGTGTTGAGTGCACACGCCAAAGGTACCGGTAATTGTTTATTGTGACATCAGACTCAGTAGACCTAGTCATGCAATGGAACAGAAACTGTTTATTAATTGTAGACCCCCTATTTTAATATGGGAGTCAATGGAAATTGGTGATGTCAGCCAATATGGCCCATGCGATAGAAGTTTTTACAGTTCAGAGCTTGACGCCACTGCACTGGCATTGCAACATTGGCGCCCTAAACCCTGGGGCGCTCATCACACAGGGGGCTTCGTGTTTGGGCTGGTCGCAGTTCTATTGTAGCGCCCATAGGGTCTACGTACTATTGGTGGCCTAAACCAGGGAGCACCTCCCTCCCTGCCTAAACACAACGTTAAAAATAAAACCCATCTAACAGCATATGCCCTACATTTTATCACAGCATAGTGGGGCATGATAAGGCCTAGAACTGTGCCTTTCTACGTAGAAATTGATAAATTAAACCTTACAAGAGTGTAGAAAGGGGTGAACCGACACTAACTTGTTACTGTTACTCAGTGTTAGACGACAGTTAGGCCTACGCTACAGTAGCCTGTTACTAGTGTTATGTCGTGGGCCATAGCTTTACCTTTCAGTCAAGACACCAACATCGTAAATCATTAGGTAGAATGGGCACTTTATAAGAGTCCCTGTATTATTACACTTGTACTTGCAGTTTCACCGAAATAGATAGAGCCCCCACAATACTAGTATAACGTTAGCCTACATGTAACTTGTTACAATGTTTGGATAGACACATTAGCCATGAACAGCTAACGTTAGCACTGGCGCTTCAGGGATGGACAGCGCTGTATACAGCGGCAAGGCTCAAACTCGCCAAAAATGTAGGGCGGTTAGTGCACATCTTAACAGCTTTTATCTTTGGTTACTGAGTCCCAGAGTTATCAAACACATTCTTAAGCATTCATACAGTAATATGCTCACCTTTAAGCAACTTGGTCAAGCTTCCGTCAGATCATGCCCTCAAAAAACTCCGGCTGCTTGACTTCTGCCTTCAAGACCAACTCAACTGTTCGAGTCAATAGCGTTTGTTTGCAAATGGTCGATGGTAGGTACAAGTACTATACTAATGATGCACAGGATAGAGTGTGTTAGTGAAGGTGCGGCGCGCTCGAGAGTATTGACAATGGTGCGACATGCACGAGGCGCAGCCGAGTGCATGTTTGCAACCGTTGTCAATACTCGAGAGTGAGCCGCACCTTCACTAACGCCACGAAATAATCCTGTGCATCATTAGTTTTATAAAATGGGTCGAAAACTAACAGCATTATTCACGTACCTTTGTGGGTCAATACCAGTCAGCTACATGTAGCACTCGCTCAAAAGTCAAGATGTCCGAAGATGTTCGTCCCAAACATTTACGCACGTCGCACTCGGAAATCCCGCACACAATAAGTACTGTACGTACGTATAAGAGTATACGTACGCCACGTACTGTTATGCACAAGAAAGGCCGCCGGCTGCGTTTTTTTTAAGACGGCACAGATTGGGGCATGGCGCGTGTTAAACCTATGGAAAAAACGTTGGGTTAGGGTTTTTGGTTATGGTTATGGTTAGGGTTAGGGTTAGGGTTGGGGTTAGGGTTAGGGTTAGGGTTAGGGTTAGGGTTTGATGGTTAGGGTTAGGATTAGGATTAGGGTTAGGTTTAGGGATAGGGTCCCCGATAGATTTTTAGTTTCCCCAATCTGTGCCGTCTAAAAAAACACGCCCGCCGGCTGTTGTGGCAGCCCGCGGCCCGAACTAGAAGTTGTTTACAGGATTGACAGCGCGTATAGTAGCGCGTGACGCACTTGTAACAACTGATAGAGTGCGCACTGCTAGTGTAAAACATTGTGACGTACGTCAGGCCAGGGAGGTGGAAGAGAGACTCTTCTTAGTGCTTACCTGAAGAAAATAATGCACGCACACGTGACTCATTTCAGCGCTTCCAATTGGCTACATTCTTGAACCCATTTTATAATATACTATAGTACATGTACAATGTACATATTGTGCACTGAATGTGTGTGTATGACTATACGCTATCTAGCATCGCATGAAGCAAAGTGACGGCCAGCGCCAATTCCGGTTTTAGGCGGTTCAAGATAGCGCATGACGTCATTTACAAGTCATCTGATTGGCTGAAAGTTTAAGTCCTTGTTAGATTTAGATTGCGAACAGCTTCGACACTCAACTTTTAATCGAAGCCACCTAAAATAAGTCTTAAAGACTTAAAATATTTTAAGTCGTAAGAAAGATTTAAAATTTAAGTCCTAGAAATTAAGAGAGAATATCATGTTTGATTGCTTTTATTGTGGAAGGAATAGGGAGGAATTATGGATGTTGTCACTTTTTTTTTATTTAGATGATTTGCATGACTACTCTATGAATGCTTTCTAGAGATGCATGTCTCCTGTGCAGGTTTTTCGCTGATAAATGCTTTGATAACAAAGGAGAGAGTAAAATGATAGGATTGTAAAATTTCATTTTTTTTCTCACATTGACTGGAATAATATGACTTGTTTTCAAGGAATAGAGATGTTTTCTCAACCACACACTGATATGCTTCATGATGCAATATCTGTCTTTGTAATGACAAGAAAGAAGAGAAAGAAGTCAAAAAGGCCAACAAAAGTATGATTGTCGACTGCTGTCATAGCTTTTTTCCTGCGAATGTTCATACCATTCTTCAGTTCAGTTCAGTTTTTATTTCTGCATTTCAAAATCAATACAAATCAACAAATCAACAAAATACTTACATAGTCATTCACAGAGCTAATATTCGTAACGTTTGGATCATACATACATTTTCTTTTTTCAAGACCGAATATCATTATGAAAGGAAGCAATAGGAAATGATAAAAATGAAATGCAGGGAACCATCATCACTAAGCTAAGCTTGACGAGGAAGATGGCCCCAGGTGAAGAGACACATAAAGAAAATCTTGCCACTCACTGAGTGGGAAGTAATTGTGCGAAGGACGTGCGGTGCAGTGCGGTGTGCGTTGTGTTGGGATGAATCTTGGTTAGTACGTTGAGTGTTATTTTGTTGGGCCTAGAAGTGAAGGTCTTTAACAGTGGGATCTATAGGGGTAGGGGCGCACCGGACGCGTACCCCTCTTTATTTTATTATTGTCAAAACCGAAGAAATACAAATAAATGGGGGCGCGTGCACCCCTTTAATTTTGTAAACGTGCCTCCCCTCAATGTAGTTCCTGGATCCGTCCCTGGTGAATGTCTACATGCGTCAACATTTCAGATTCAGTCTTTATGTGTTTGTTATCTTACTGATTTTGTGTGCTTGTCTGTTTGTGTTCTTTTTCATTTGCTTCATTATGTTTTTTAAGGAAAAGTGGTTAACGTAAGTTTGCCCGGCCTGACAAGGACGATCTACTTGCTCTTTTATTTTTTCATCCTTCTTTACTGTAGATTGTGAGCTGGTCGAATGTAAAATTGGATGCGGGGAGACTGAAATCCTACAAGTTGATGAAGATACTGTTCAGACGTGGCCGTTTCCGAGTACCTTCGTTCACTACAGCTCGTGCTCAACTACACTGCGCGCTTTACCCGGGGCCTACGTAGCACTCCAGTTTACTGATGTAGATGTGAGTGTTTATTTCTCACAACAGTACTATAGTGGTCAATAGAAACAATTATAAATCGGTAGTGTAATAACTTACATGCATTACAGTCAAATCTGAAATCACAAGGTCCATGTAAGTCCCTGGAAATGTCTACGGATGAGGTTCGATGCACAGATGAATGATCCTTGATGCACCAATGAATGATTCCTCCTACGTAAATCAAAAGCCGCAGGTTGCGGTAATCCAAGATAAAATCCACAGTATAAATCTACAGCGACACGTGTAGAATCCAGACGTTATGACGACCGCTTGCAATCGATGCGTGAATGATAATCCAATACAGCTTGGAATCCAGTCCGTCACAACTTTGACGTAGTAATGTCCATTGACATGAGAATAGAGTCTGTCACCAATGTAGGCGAATAATTATTCTCTGCAGGCAAATTGTCTCCAAGGCCGTAACTCCACAAATATAGCAGGTCAGCGGCAACACAGGGCTGACTATAACAAGTCATCGCAGAACCAGAAGTGACGTAACTCTCAGAGCGGAGGTGTTGGGTATACTCTGCCTACCTCAGAATTTCCGTGGCTTATGTAGGTCCATTCACCCCTTCTTGAATGTTCTGTAATTTGCTCCAACCTGGGGCTACACACTTCAAGACCGTTCCAGAAACCCTAACTGACTTACTGTGTAACTCTGTGCATAACTACCAATCACACTGGGCTACAAGGACAATGTATGGGTTGTAGTACTACATCATCCCTAAAAATAATTACCTGTCATATTAGGCTACAAGAGTGCATCACTCAGCCAAATGTGTACGTATTCCCTAGATCATTCTAGATTGGGTGAGCTATATTTCATTTCCTGTCACATGGATGTACTGTAGCTATACC
Source organism: Diadema antillarum (assembly GCF_040938485.1). Classification (NCBI taxonomy): domain Eukaryota; kingdom Metazoa; phylum Echinodermata; class Echinoidea; order Diadematoida; family Diadematidae; genus Diadema; species Diadema antillarum. The sequence continues at coordinate 204,732 of NW_027271743.1, forward strand.
CCCCAAAATAGAAAGTTCTCCACTAATCTGGTCAACCTGTATACATACACATATCAAAGCAACCACGCGTATACAGTACATCATACATGTATATCTACTAGAAGGTACATTGGACATCGTCAAGATGACATCTACTGAGAAGATGTCTGAGTAAACTGATGCCTCCTCCTCTTCGAGCACGAATTCAGGAGCGAGGTATTCCGCCATCTCCGTTATTGTAGGCCAACTTGGGGGCTTCGGTGACACCGGACATCGTAGCGGACAGGTCATCAAGGACACATTACCAAAATCGATGATGACTCCGCGCCACCCCGTGCCGACCCAGCGTCGAAGAAGAACGTTGTTGCTTTTCATGTCGTTGTGGAGGAGTCTCTTCTCGTGGAGCTCCATTGTTCCCCTGGCGACGTCCTCGGCAGCGTTGAGGCTGTCCTCGCTTGAGATGGCCGGTGGGTTGAGGAGTGTGTAGGCGAGTCCCGTTTCACTGTCTCCAACAAACTGGAGTCCCATGCAGAGGTCGTTGCCGATGTCGAGTGTTACCAGGAGGCTTGATCGGGAAATAGGGACTGGCCGAGAGAAGCTGGTGAACGAAAGCCTCTTTGTTCGCTCGCCTCCTCGTCTCGCGGAGTTCGTCCACTAGTTCTCCCGGTGTGGCATGATGATGATGATGATAATAATAAGGTCTTATTTACAAAGGGTAACCTCTTCAGTGTTGCCACTGCTCTACCAGAGGGCCCTGCCATTATTATTTCCCCAGCGTTGCCAGGTACCCATTTAGTACCTATACACCAGGGTCGAGAGGGACATGGTGGGTAAAACATCTTGTCCAAGGACGTAAGCGCTGGGCGGGATTCAAACTCGGGTCCTCCGATCGGGAGTCGGGAGTCTTATCCACTATGCCACAGCGCCCCCACTGATGATGAGGCTCCTTGATAGCTACAAAAGTTTTACTGTTTTGCTGTGTCCGGAGAGAAGAACGCCACGAAGCTACCACGGCTAATCTCATGTTATGTTTTAGGATGGCTCCCTACGACTAATTCCCTTTGTCTAGAACCATCTGGCATCATCAAGTGTATTTCCAGTAAATTGATGTTTTCTCTCTGCAGATGAGACCAAATGCATACGGAGACTGTACAGATATAATCTACATCTACGACGCTCAAAGCCTGATCCTGATCCAAGAATATCACTGCGAACAACACATTCCTCTTCTTGTCACTGCTACTGCTGAAATTCTGATAGAGGTCAAAACTGGTCTCGCTCCCCTCTCCACAGGCTTTCGGGCCAAATTCTGGTCGTCAGGTAAGAGAACTTCTTTACTCAGATTTTGTAAGTCATCGGAACAAATACTTTATGGATCGCTTTACTTCATGATTATCACTGCATAAAGTCCGGTGTTAAATATGAAACACCGAGCTGGTGTTAAATTTTTCGGTACTCATTTGTGGTGTTAGATCAACGCCTCCGGGTGTCACTTCAAAATATAAAATTATGTTGTTGTTTTTTTTCATAGTTTCGTAAAGTTACTGTTTTTCTAGTAGATTTTGAACTCAACAAGACGATGAACAATTTTCCGATTAAGTAATTATTTTTGAAAAAACAGAAAGGTGTGAACACATTTACACCACTGTCACACCTGTCGGTGTGGTCTCCTATTGAAGCTGGGCGGGTGTTATACCATTGACATTAACACCAGAAATATCAAATCAACACCAGGTGTCATTGTTGATTTAAGAACAGCGCAGTGTCAAAAATAATCACCAGCTGTAGTGTCAAATTAACACCATGAAGTGCCAGGTAAACACTTTTCAACGCCATCACAACATACTTTCTGCACCTTTGAGTGTGGTCCTCTATTGACACTTGATCACTGTTGATTGGTGTTAGATTTAACACCCGTTGTGTTAAATCTAATACCGATATTTTTGCAGTGTATAACGAACTGGTATTTAGTGGTGTGTTTTTTTTTTCCACCAAAAGTTACAAAAAGTAAAAGTGCCTATCCTATATACACTAGGCCTAATAACACTTGTCAGATCTGTTCATACCATGTGCATGAACAAGGTCATCGTCATGTTGTTAGTTTACAGTATAAACACAGTCTAGATCTAGACTATTCCGTCTTTTACTATTTACCAGTTTTGCCAATATTAGTAAAGGGATATACAACATAATGTCTGAGGGTTACACAACCCGAACATGTGAAGCATACTTATTTCAAACAGGTTTTCTTCTGACACCTCACAGTTCTTATATTTCCCAAGTGAAAAACATAGTATTTTGCTACAGAACTTAATTCGGTATCCACTGCGAAATTTCTGTAATTTTAATCCACGATCGTATGGCTCTTCCCATCCCTTCCTCTTTTTGTTTTGTGTTGTTTTGTTTCTTTTCTGTTAGTTTGTATGTTAATTCGTTCCTCGTCAGGTGGGGAAGGTGAGTTGGCATAATATGCCTTACCACCCGCATTGGATTTGTACTGATAATGACTTCATATCTACTGTGGATAAGAGCAATTCAAGAACAGTTTATTTCTTGCTGCATAAAGTCGGATGTCGGAGTCCAGTACATTATATAATTCAGCGTGCTTAAATGTGGGACATTGAAATATATGGAATGGAATATATGCATACGAACTTGGCGTGTTTATCCCAATCAAAACACCAATTACATGCTAAACCGATGTATCAATAATTTCAAAGTAATTATTGTTTTAGTGCAAGCTAGCTTCATATCTTGTGGAGGTGTGTTGCATGACTTGCTTTGTTTGTCGTTTGGCTTTCAGGTGACTAATGAACCTTGGGTAGAATCATGCAGTGTTCAATGGAGAATTCAGTTGAGGTTATGTGGAGAAATAGCGAAGCAGTTGCAGCAGTCATTATTTCAGAAAGAAACGAAGGGTTTGTTTGCAAAAACCGATAAGTCCATTTTTGAAGATTTTGAAGTACGATCTCTGTCATAAAGTACAAAGTAATACCTTTTAAATGATATATTGGTCACTACATATAAAGGTATATTTTTGAAGTTATGGTCAAAAGAAGCAAAAAATCTCTTATTATTCTTATTTTTCTTGACCTTTAATCGCAAATATCTCAATTTGGCAAATATGGACTTATCGGTTTTTGCAAACAAACTCTTCAAACCTAAAGTCTCAGTGATTGATCTACGGGGGAGGCTTAGAGGTTTTAACACCCCCTTGGGTTTGTTTTGTTTTGTGTGTGTGTGTGTGTGTGTGTGTGTGTGTGCCTGTGTATTTGCTTGTCAGCGGATTCGGGAAAAAAGTGGAATAAAAAAAAATATGTGAAGACGTTTTTTGTTGCTTGTTATGACCCATCGTCACTGGGTCACCCCACCCCACCCCCTCCTTAGCAAAAAGCTAGATCTGACCCTGCTGGCTGTGTGTCTGAAATTTTCTGCATGTGTTTAATCTTTTGACACATTGAAGTTGCAGACCTAAGCTTGAAGCATATATAATTGCTACGTCATGATATTTTGGGTGCTGGTCGTTATTCCGAAGGTTCGTTTTTCCGAAGGTTTGTTATTCCGAAGGTTCGTTAATCCAAAACACACAAATTCCCTATACCTAGAGGTTCGTTAATCCAAAAATGAAAAAGGGTTCGTTAATCCGAACATTTGTGGCGTTGTTCCGAAGGTTCGTGATTCCGAAGGATCGTTGATCCGCAAATGAAAAAGGGTTTGCTATCCCGAAGGTTCGTTTATCCGAAAATGAAATAGGTTTCGTTATTCCGAAGGTTCGTCGATCCGAAGTGAAATAGGGTCCGTAACGAACCTTCGGAGTAACGAGCTTTGTTTCATTTTCGGATTAACGAACCTTCGGAATAACGAATCTTCGGAATAACGAACCTTCGGAATAACGAACCTTCGGACCAAAGAACCTTCGGAATAACGAACTGTAATCGATATTTTAGTAAACGTCGCTAATTTCACATCTACCAGAGATCACGTCCGGAGAGTACAATGGTACCTAAAATAATGACTACAATAGAGTTAAAAACTATTAATTCTTGTGTTACTTATAACCTTTATTGCTGAAAATGTTCTACAAACTCACACCTATATACCCAGAAGACGAAATGCTCTGTACAAGGAACCAAGTCACATTGTCACAACAGCCTTGAGGCGAGATTAGGTGGGACTTTTGTGTTATAGCTTTCCGCAAAATTCAAATTTAAATGAATTGTAAAGTCTCAGGAAATACTACATGTCGGTAGATCTAGACGCGTCACAGCTTTTTCTTTTTTAATTCGCACAGCTTTAAAACTAATCTTGTTCTTATATGACATAGATTTATTTTTTTTTTCAATCTTTGTCTCTGTCTTTGTCTTTCTCTTTGAATACCCAGAGAAGCCCGGATGCGAGGTTGGCACGACAGCGACCTGTACAGGTATAGACTCTCATGCTTGCCAGACGCCTTCTGGGATCATCGCCTCGTTCAACTATCCCGCCACCAGCGTCGGCCGCGTCTGTTCGTGGCACATACTCACTGCCGACAACACGTACATTGAGCTCAGTGTCAGGATTCTGGAGTTCTCCCGCGAGTCAGGAATCGAGGACCTCTGCCCCGAACACGGCCTCTTGAGTATCAGAGAGGTAAATGGCCACATCTTTTCTTAATTTACTTTGCAGGAGTGGTGTTTAGACTAGTACTGAACAGTGGCGGATCCAGGAATTCCGTAATGGGGGGGGGGGGGGGGGGGGAATCTGGTACTTCAGGGTTTAGTCAGCTGACAAACAAACAAACAAACAAAAAGGCTCCAGTGCAATTATTCGTTTTTTAGTACCACTTCCGAGCTTATCATTGGCTGACAAGCAAAAAAAAAGGAGAAAAAAATACAAAAAAGGGGCGCTTGGTGCGCCCCCCCCCCATCCGCCACTTTTGAAACAAGAACACTAAGCGATGAAGCAATGAAGCAACTTAAAGCGATGGTTTTATGCATGACAGTAATATCTGGGATCTCTGAAGTATAAATTATTGTGAACTTGATTGTGATAACCCATGACACGTGATAGCAGTTACCATGGTTATATACAAAACATGGCTTTACCTGACAGCATTGTAATTCTGGACGCGCAGGCCTATTATATACGCACGGGACTTCGTTGTATAGACTTACCTCAAAGATCGTTGTATGGGCTGAAATCGCCCAAACTAAAAAATCTAGAAATGTTAAGAATTCATATTTTACCTCAGATTTAGCAGAAGATGTCGATTTATCACAATATTCTATAGAGTAGAATTGTTTGAAATGTTCATGTTAGATCTTTTACAGTAGGCCTATACAATACAAAATGTCAGCCTCCTTTGCCGTTTTCTCGTAGCCCTCAGATGGTAAGAATGTGTACGGTGATTCGCGGGTATATAATGATTCTGGTGCATGCATAAGATGTTAAAGACGTCGATTTTTCCGTCACAAAAATTGTCTCCGCATACTGCGATTTTGCAGCGATAACTTTTGTAGAGGGGTCAACTTGAAGTACATTTTCCAAAAAAATCGGAGTGTGTGATTCACATAACAGCTGCATAATTTTGCAAAATATTCATGTCTTTGTGAGTGACTAGGGTTGTTTTTGCTGGAAATTTCATCTTCTGAGTGCGGAATTTAGAGTAACAAAAAAAAAAAAGAAATAAGCATCCGGTAACACAATCCACTCTCCTATTAATTTCCGTAATCCGGTGCTCCAGGAAAACGATGCAGGTGTTATGGAAAGAACATTCCGCTGTCCCAGGCCAGACCTTCCTCTCATCCTGTACAGTCGAAGCAACGAGCTTCGTCTCGACCTCAACTTGGTGGCCGATGTGAGTGGCGTCCTGTACGCCGAGTACGACAGCAAGAGTTACGAATCCCCGACACCACTGACCCTCGACAGTGACAAAGGTAACCCGCTGTGCTATGAAGGTTTTGCGTCTTAAAGGGGTGGATTCAGATTTCAACTTTTTTTGCGAGATACGTGGAAATCTTTTATGAAATATTAAAAAAACATACAATTACAAGAGCAGTTCAAAGTCCGTTTGATGAAAGTTTATTTGATGCAATGTACGTGTAATGTTCTGTCCCGTACAGATTACACCTGTCCAGAGAGCTGGTATCTCTATCACGCCCACTGCTACCGACTCTATTGGTCCGCTGCGGATATCACGTGGCTCGATGCCTCTTTCCTGTGCGAGCGAGAGGACGGAGGCCCCGCCCACCTGGTCAGTATCCAGAATGCAGGGGAGATGAACTTCCTCCACCAGTTACTGCACACGAACTGGACTCTCCACGGAGAAAGAAATGTCTACATCGGTGAGTTTCTGAAAGCATCTTGACTCCACGACTGAAGATTTCAAATAGCCTCAATATCAGCCGCTAGTTTTTTGATTGACAAGAATCCTCTGGTACAATTCTATATTTCATGTTTTCTGACCCTGAGTGAACAACGAAAACAACTTATGAGTTTATTTCCTGTTTAGAGCAAATCTCATAAAGTCATGAGGTTTTAAAAATGTTCCTTCAACACGCGTTTGAATAAAATCCATATTAAACAAATGGGTCTTATTTGCAATAATGCATCATAGTGTTGGAAACTCTGACGGGTAAATTGTTGACGGGTGTCTGTTGCATGTGTCAGAAATATCGGTTGTGTGATATTTTCTGGTTCCTTAAAAAACAAACAAACAAACAAACAAACAAATAGACTATACCACCTTGGACTTTGATAGTAACTTTATTTTTTTTTTCACGTTACAATGCGATGCATAACATTTTCTTCTCCAACTCCCAAATCTCTGAACTTGCCTTTATCCAATCTTGAAGAGGAATCGTGAAGTGTGACATTAAAAGTGTCATCATTTTTCTATTGTCCAGGCCTCGGGAACAGAAACCGGCAGGGAATTTTCCGTTGGAGAGACGGGTCCCCTATGTCTTACACCGAGTGGTTTCAGGGGTGAGAATCTGATAGCTATGGAAACTACTTTGTATATTTTGATATGATAGCAGCGGTTCTGATCTTTAAGGGAAGCTACGTATTCCTCTTAGCCTAGACTATGAGGCGCCAAGTGTCGCACGGTCAATTTCGTCTCCGAAATCGACCATGCGACACTTGGCGCCCTATACTCAGATCGCATGTTGTCTGTTTCTTGAGGGTTTGCTCCTTAATATTTCAGGGATACCTCACTGGTCACTTAGAAACAAACAAACAAACAAACGTCTAACCAATGTGTTGGTAGTCCACGTCTCATATCAATTCAGTGGTAAAGATACATTCTGTTTCCATGTTGATTTTACTATGTACAGAGTTTGATGTAGTATACTTTAATCATACAGTAAATGATAACGAGACAATAGATTGGAAGAGTTTTAAAAGTTTCGTTTTTATCACAGGACAGAACTTTTGATCAAAAGCTGCATTTTGCGACGTAGGTTAATCATAAGTGACTAAATTTTACAAGCTAAAACGGAATTAGAGAGATCGTGGGATCCTGCACAGATGGCTATCAAGCTGTGGCTTACCGGGATTCGGTGTTTATGTTGACCAAAAAAAAAAGGTGTCTCATTGCTGGTAAGAGTTGACGACGTAGCTTTTTCAGAACAATACCTATTAGTTGATGTTAGTTCGGCAAAGTGCAGGTCAACTGCATGTCATAACTGCCGCAACGAGTGCTATATGTGCCCAATGTATGAATTCTGTCGGTAGCTCAAACAGCGTTGCCAGACAGCCAGATAACGGCGCCCTCGCTGGCTGCTCCATGATCATTCTGACTCGGGTCAGGTCCACACATCAGTGGTACGACGTGCCGTGTGCAGCGCCAATGTCGCACAATTACATCTGCAAGCAGGACGCCATCAATTTAGGTAAGAAAGACTATGGATTCCATTGCTACATTCTCAGTTTAATTGTAAATGTTATGTATGATTTCTGTGTTACAGCACTTTGTATGTGGTAATGAAGCGGCTCTTTTATAAAAAAAACTATTGTTATCCTGGATTCACTAATTCGGACAAGCGTTATAATTCTGTTATATATCATTATAATCACTTCGTAGCTTGAAAAATGATAAAGTAATCGATTATTGGAATGAAACCTACCTAATGATCAGAAATATTTCATTTGTTCATTTCTGGCTTATCCCCCTCCCCTCCTTCCACACCTTACAGGAAACAGCCTTGCAAATTCCCATAGTGAAGCTGTCTTGCAGTTACCAGGTGAGTATATTGGCTTACTGTAAAGCTGTCATGTGTAAACTGAGACAGTAAGTAACACGTGGTGGGGTTGAGAACCTAAGTAGTGGGCTTTGAAATACTTCACTTGGCAGCCATTGCCCCTTATGCCAGTGTCAGACAAAATAATAAGCAGACTATAAATGTACTTCATTCTAAGTCATAGTTATTTTGTAGTGTCAGTTCCATAATATCACCAAAATGGGAGAACTTTCAAAGTTTGATGAAGCATGCTCTAAATGAAAGCGCCATTTTCGTTAAATCTTTATCTACTGAGCCTTATTTGCTGGTAATGTGACCAGAGTTCTTCGTCTTCCGGTTCTTGCCAGAAACCTTGGCCCCATGCCCCACCCATCTGTGGCAGTGTGACTCCGGGGAGTGTATTCACAGGATCCATGTGTGTGACGGTCACTCGCAATGTTTTGACTCCAGTGACGAGGAAAACTGCACTATCGGTTAGTCCCACCCTGGGTTCGGAGCTAATAAATGGGCAGGAATATGATAGAGTTACAGGGGCGGATCCATGAATTCCGTAAGGGGAGGGGCTCAAAGCAGTTCTGGTGCCATTTCCGGTTTGCTTTGTTTTGTTTTGTTTTTGTTTTTGAAAGGCTTCAAGAAATTAAAGGGTCGCACAGTCCCCCTTACAATTTCTTTTTATTTCTTTTATTTAAAAAAAAAAGATACAAACAAAATTAAAGGGGGCGCGTGCCCGATGTGCCCCCCCCCCCCCCCATCTGCCACGGAGTTATGAACTTTGTAAAGGTGGACAGACTAAACCGAGACATCCGAAAGAGACAGAAGGTGCCATGTTTTTGTTATGTGTCTTGTTGACCTGAGCAGATTTTTGCTGTGAAACTGACATCGATAATAACATTACTGATTACACCAGTGATGACTCAACGATTACACCAATCACTCTTATGTCGATATGATTCCACTGATAATCCTGCATATAATAACACTAAGGAATCCACCAAGATTACACTAATGATTACAGTATGGGTCTACACCAATGCGTGCACCAATGATAACATTGGAAATTACTCTACTGATTGCACCCACGATCGCACAAAATTGTTTATGCTCCTAATTGATTTAGTAGTCGCCAATTCTATCTCTGATACACCATGCCCAACACTGTGGCTCAAATATTACATCTTTGCCGGGCTCTTAGAAGACTGATTAACATGCTAGCTGCAGTGCCGTATATTAATATACGGCACTGGCTAGCTGCTGATGCTGCTGCCCTCTTGTGTCCGTGCAGGAAGCAGCGGTGTTTGCCCTCCAAACTATGTTCCGTGTGCCAGGGGCGCCCAGTGTATTTCGGTCTCGTTTCAATGCGACAACAACTCAGATTGTGAGGATAATTCCGACGAAGTTGGCTGTGGTAAGTGAGCGCGGCAAAATGGACTCAAATGAAAGGGAAAGTTTTACTATATCTTTTGCAAACACTCATTTCAACCAAACAATAAAACATGATAGAAAATGTGCATGGCTTCTGGGGGGTCCGTGTTTTGTCGTATTGTTTCTTCTTTGTTTTGTGACAAGCTTCCTATTGTTTTCAGTGTATCACTCCTTTTCATCTCTACATTCAATCCTTTTTAACATAGCCAACAGTTACTGAGCGTTTTTCTTCGTTATGTTTTATCCGCACGTGGATTTCTCACTACACTTTTTGACTTGTACTTATTTCAAATTGATGTGAATCGACAAATATTTATTATACCTCTTATATTACTGGTTTACTTTTTACTATTCACGTTTTGTTAGATGGTAATACGATATAATTGAATTGGATTGAATTAGAAATACTGGGAGGTCTATAATTTCTAAAAGCCAGCCCCTGATCCTTTTCTGGCTTGTTATATATGCTCATTGGAACAGCCAAAGGTGACTATCTATTGAAGGGCCGAATAAACTTTGACCAATGAAAAGTTGATTAAACAAGAACAAAGAGTCTCAAAAGAAAAACAAAAGCTAAACAAAACAAACAACGACAGAGCCAATGGGAGTAGAATGACGTAGAATGAATATCGTTATTGTAAATGAAACGGGAGTGAACCAAATGTGGTCCATCGTCACGAAAGGCCGTGTTAATGTCACCGAACACGCCGAAAGCAGTTTCTAGACTTTGTAGTCTTCCGATTCTATAGATAAGCTTGCCAGTGACATTCAATTTTCCCTATTCATTTCTGAAAAACTAACACAGAAACAGGATGAAAGCTTACAACCACACAAAGAGAAAAAATACTGTTTAGAAATAACCTTTTAAGTTTAGGTGCAGTCGAGCGTTAAACACTGCTTTGATAGAATACTCTTTTCCATTGCTGCAATTTTTCTTGGTTTCTATTGTAGCCCACCGTGTGATTTTTTTTAGATATATAGTTATCTATTTACATAATAATGATATATGGCTTATTTTTCATGATTGGTCTTTTTTTAATTGCTCAATTTCATGAACTGATAGATGTATACTTTTATGTCTTATTTTTGTTGATGGAAATAAATTCAGATGAACTGAATTGAACTGGTAGGACATTAAACACGTACTCTGTATGTACACTAGCAATTGCTAAGGAAACATGGCTCAGATTGCTGAAGGATAATAATGGTGTACTAACTCTGCATCATTTTTTGACGGTGTTAACACCCTCCCAACCCAGTGTATCCCCAGTGTGGTCCTGATGAGTTTCAGTGTCAAGATTCCCGTCTGTGTATTGATGCGAGGAAGAGGTGTGACATCATCAGTGACTGCGAGGACTCATCGGACGAAATGAACTGCAGTGAGTTTCCGTATCTCAGCTATCAGTCGAAGTCCAACTCAAACACACGAGTGACATCCAATCTTGCTTGATTGATGAAATAGATGCCCCCTTTGTATGACTTGTCGAACCTGTCTATAGTGACCACCGTCGGTAGCGATCACCTGTCATGTGCGACCACTAAACACAATTCCCCCTAGAGAAAAGCCATGTTAACAACCTTGTCTATAGCGTACACTTATCTGCAACGGCCACTTCTTTTGTCTCCCTTGGGTGGCCGCCATAGACAGGTTTGACTGTACAATATACGTCATTTGATTATTCTCTCGTGCAACAAATGAATTAACTGTTCAATTTGTGATTAAATTTAAAAAAAGTCATCCACTTAGAGGAAATAAACGGTGCATGGTTTGACACTTTTAAGAGCACGAGTATAGACAGTATTAGGTTGAAAACTAAAAGGGCATCTGGTCATAATATTCCTGACGTGAATTTGATGTATGGCAGTTTCAGTAAAATCCATCTTAGAATAAAAAATAATTCCATGGATCTAATGGAGATGGGCCCGTATAAGGGTATGTTCATTATAGCTACAGGTTTTTGTTGATAAACACACCAAAGTGTAAAAATGTGTATGTATGTATATATATATATATATATATATATACATATATATATATATATATATATTATATTATATATATAGTGCATGAGGCTGAATGCACTATAACAATATAAGCACCGACAAATTCAGAATTTGGAGGTGCTTGGTACTTGTTATAGTGCAATAAGATGTCATGCACTATGTGATATATAAAATAGCATACATACCCAGGCAAGATAAGCCTATTTCTAAATTCTAGATCATTTCTAACAGTTACACGTGTCTACACAAGCAATGATACCAGTTTCTTTGAACCTGTGTAGACAAAATCCTGAAGATCCAAATTCAACTATAGAGTCTAGGGTCTACGTGGTTATATCTAACGTTTTCTAGGCCCTACGATAGGTTAGGTCTAGGGCCCTAGGGGCCCTGGCCTAACGTTTTTATACTACTAGATCTACGTACACTGTACTGTACGTCACTTTAATACGAGCGACAGAGCTCGTTAACACTTGACCCTACAATAGGTCTAACACTAGCTACCATGGATCTAATAGTAACACTAACAGTAACACGTTAGACGCCCTACTTACTGCACTGTGGGTCCAGGACCAGGACTAGATGATGTTTTGTAGGATTAGGGATCTACTGGATTTAAACACAAGGCTCGTGCCAGACCCCATTGCTGCACATGCGGATTCCGAGAGTGTGTTGTGAATGTCGTAGTAAAGTTCATAGCGTAGAGCGCTTAGCGTATACTGTACACACCACACGCTGCCCATTTCCACGGCGCACTTCCGCGTAGAATGTACGGAGAAAGCGGCACAAATCTTGGGTTGACTTGCTCAGTAATATCCGTCGGATTGATTCCTTTTTCAGAACAGTAGGAGTCCAAAATTCGTAGGGCGTATTTGATGGCATCCTTTGTGTCCTTATTGTCTAAGATACTGTTTATATAGATCAGTCTCTCTAAAAGTAGCGAACCTGTTCATTTCAGCTTCCATGTTTAAATCTATCTACCGCTGAAAGTCTAGTCCCATCAATCACACACAGATAAGTTGCTGGCATAGCCAGTCTGCGAGAATTGAGAATAACGATAATATCGAGCAAAACATATCGCGGTTGTGGCGCAATCGCGTTGATAAGGTGCAGGATTCAAGTACTCGATGATTAAAATGAGGGAGCAAAAACCGATATCAAATCGATAGTGGGTTATCGTTTGCAATCGTTATATTTTGCGTGCACTATAACTTTTGTCGTGCACTGCCGGCCTGTATCATAAGTATGTATGCTATTTTATATACAAACATAATACATGCAATCAAAATTCTCATAATGCACTGACTGCATTTAGTCTATCTTGGTTGATTATATCTCCTATGTTTATATTCAGAAGATAATACCCTCTAGATACTAATTTAAGGCGAAGCTACAGCCTACTCATGTGTTTTTATAGCAGTCTGGTTAGCAGCGTAAGAAATGCCGTCTTTACAATTTCATATCTACGTTAGATTCTGCTTATCTTTCAGTTGTTGTTGTTTTTGGTGTGTGCTAAGTAATTTTACAACTAAGTCGTGGAAAGATAATGGTTTATTTGAGATAACACACAAGAGATGCTTCTCTAACTCAAAGGATCTAGTTCAGAGGACTCGTAGAGATTGGTTGGAGGAAGATTATAATATGATTTGTTTCCGGTTTGACTAATGGAGAGAGACGTACTTATTCTCCTTCCAGAGGAGGAACTTTTCCAGTGCTACGACGGCACGTTCCTGCCTCAGTCCGCCGTGTGCGACGGGATGGTGGACTGCATTGGAACCTCGCCCGAGGACGAACTCTCCAGTTGTGGTTGGTTTGAGTCTAGAGGGTGATAGAGCCGCAGGGCTCTTCCTTTCCCCATTTGATTAAATTCGTCTCCCATAAAATCAAGATTAAGAAAAAGCTGTCTGTAATATGATCATTCAAATAACACCCAGGAAATTGACATCTGTGTTGCTCTGCTGTCGAAAGTTGTTTAATCACAAAAGTATTTAGTCCTTTGCCTATTTTTGTGCCATTGTGTACATATAGTTAAGGTATATAAACTTACTATGCAAAGGAAAAAGAAGGGTATAACAGGTGGAAAAAATAAAAGAGAGCAGTAGATAGTCCTGTGATACCGTAAGTATCATTCCCTCAGATTTTAAAGTGACTTATTTGATAATGTATACACCATTTAGTATGTCTACAAGTAGATAGGGAAAGAAACATCTAAACCCACACTTGTGGGTGCCGAAAATCTGAACAAGAAAAAACAAACAAACACATATTCAGGTACTTTTTTCAAAGAAATGCTTCCTTATATGAAGATAAGCTTCCATATTTTCAGCATGTATTTCTGTAATATTAATGTTTGACAGATTATAGAAGAGATGGCTACAGCTGTGATCCGAGTAGTGAGATTCAATGCCAAAATGAGCTCTGCGTGGACCGGAAGTGGCGGTGCATCATGGACAAGAATTCATTTGGTTTCATGCAGGGTTGCAGGGACGCCTCACATCTACACGAGTGTGGTACTCCTGCCGTTATCATTCTTACCATTATTACCAATATTATCGTTGTTATTATCATTACCATTGTTGTTGAGTTTTATACTTGTTAAAAAGCTTAGAAGTTTTTGGAATATGTGAAAACTTGATTTTATTCCAGGAAAACTACTTAAATATGACTTTGTTGGCAGCGCAGCAGGATGTTTTGATTTGACTGCATAAAAAGGATAGAATAAAAAAGATGATTAATATAGGGCTTGTTTGACATGCGCACAAGATATTTTCAAAAGCCAAATTTTGGCTGGTTGTTGATGTTGATGGTAGAATGACTTATAATTCTACTTCTGTCAGTAAGACATAATTATTCTATAAACCTCAAATCTGACACACATCATTGATAAGTAAAATTCCAAGTTCAAGGTACTGTATCATGAAATGAAATTTCGAGTGACAGGGCTTCTTCTGCCTTATCTCTTCATATTTACCTGCACAGCTAACGATTAAGTGACCTGCATTACAAAAGCAACAAAAAGTTGCATGCCCCGATTTAGCATGAGGACTCAAAATAGGTGAACTGGGTCAACGTAGTCAATCTCTAGTTTTTTTAATTTTCTGAATGAACAATTTTCTTGTACATCATTCTAAAGTTTGGGATCATAAAACAAATGGGAAAATATTGTGGTCTTTTTTATACAGTACTTAGGCAGGAAAACTTGTCAATCTATTCATCACCCATGCCAGCCGCTCTTGGATATATATGTATATATATGTATATATATATATATATATATATACATATATATTTATATATATACATATATATTTATATACATTTATATATATATTTATATTTATATTATGTTATGTGTTTATATATATGAAGAGTTTGTTTGCAAAAACCGATAAGTCCATTTTTGAAGATTTTCAAGTACGGTCTCTGTCATAAAGTACAAAATAATACCTTTTAAATGATATATTGGTCACTACATATAAAGGTACATTTTTGAAGTTATGGCCAAAAGAAGCACAAATTTTCTTATTATTCTCCTTGTTTTTCTTGACCTTTAATCGCAAATATCTCCATTTGGCAAATATGGACTTATCGGTTTGTGCGAACAAACTCTTCATATGTATATACAGTTCGACCTCGATTATCCGACCTCCTTTTATCCGGAAATCTCTATTATCCGGACGCGTTCACGCAGTGAGGGACTTTTTTTCACCCAAAAATTGCGAACAGTGACTTTAAACTCAATTAAAATTTCTACAAAACTCACACGATTTACCTACAATATTCCCGACAGAACTAACATAAATTCACACCACAATATCATCGTAAAAGTAAGCAGTCATGATCTATAAATTCACCATAAGAACATGGATGGAAAACTTGTCAGTAAATCACGGCGCAGTCGAGGCCATATCGCGATCTTGCTATATATCTGCTGTGTCTCCCATATCCGGCCAATTCGCTTATCCGGATGAGCGCCGGTCCCGACATGGCCGGATAATCGAGGTCGAACTGTATATATATATATATGTATATATGGTGATAATTCTCCTATTGTTAGCTTCCTAAAGACTTGATCTAACATGCACGTTCGCAAAATTGTATCATACCTGACCATGTGATAAAGATTAACTTTGCGACGCTTGATTGCGTTTTCTCATATTTCCCTGTAATTTTTTTTGAAGCATGCTACCACACTATGTACAATATCGGTATCAAAAAGTAGCCTGTCGTAGCGCTTCATCCTGTACTAGTGCTATCTTTGCCTGTATAATAGGATTATAACAGTAGATGAATATCATGATGACGAATATTTCTGCTTTCATTTTTGTACAAATGACTCGACTCATTTTCCATTTCCTTTCTCGCCTAGGTAACTTCAGCTGTCCGCCCTTCACCCTCAAGTGTCCGATATCTTACTGCGTCCCTCTCCACACCCGCTGCGACGGGCTCAAGGATTGCCCGGGCGGTGAAGATGAATTGGGCTGCTGGCCAGGTGAGGGAGGTCGGCCCCGTTTATTGCCCCCACCGTATTTATGATATTAAAGCTTTACAATCGTGGCGAGTGGTTTGTGCGGCATGGAGACGAACGCAACACGCTGTCTCCCCCCATTCTGTATCAAATGTCGTGACACCGAATGAGAATAGCGCTGGCTCAATGGATCAGCGACCACACACTGGTCTAAAAAATCATCTGACCCAAAATGGCTGTCCGAGCCACGCGAAGTTCCGAAGGGATCCGAATGGACGCACACTCACAGTGCGTATGCACATGAAGAGAGGCCAAAAGAGCCACGCGTCTTCTGGCCTCCCTCCTCCAATCACCGCAGCTCGCGGTCACAATGTCAGTGGCAGCATTGTCCCACACGTTTATAGGTAGCACAAATTTCGTTCGGAGGAGGAGTTACGCAATAACGTACATTAGGGGTGACGATTGTCCGACTTTAAGTATAAATATCCCTATTCCCCAGAGAGTTATTCTCAACGGTCGCTCGTCGGAAGAAAGGTTATTTGCTGTCGTAGACGAAGAGTATTGGATTGCATTCTGATGAATCCGAGTAGTTTTTGTCTCGCCCACCGGAGGTGAAGGCGAGACTAAGGGATCCAAATGGCGTCCGTCCGTCGTCCGTCCGTCGTCCGTCGTCCGTCCGTCGTCCGTCCGGCGTCCGTCCGTCGTCCGTCCGTCGTCCGTCCGTCACAAATGTTAAAGTTTACCTGCAAGACTCTCTTATGATGCATAACTTGGCAACTGTTACAGCAATGACAGCCACACTTGGGTGATAGAAGCACTAAGGGTATCTTCATGTTATGGTGATGTCAGAGGTCATGTGATGATGTCAAAGGTCATTTGAGGTCATATATTAAAGAGTATGTGCCAGACTCTCTTTTCTATGTTAAAGGTTACCTGCAAGACTCTCTTTTGACAAATAACTTCGCATAAGTTGCTTGGATTACAACCTAACTTGGGTCATAGATGCGCTAGGGGTACCTTCATGTTATGGTGCCGTTGGAGGTCACAGGATAAGGTCAAGGGTCATTTGAGGTCATACGTTAAAGTTTACTTGCAAGACTCTTATCACATGTAACTCAACACATGTTGCTACAATGGCGATCAAACTTGGGTGATGGATGCACTAGGGGTACCTTCATGTTATAGTGCCGTAAGAGTCACGTGATAAGGTCAAAGGTCATTTGAGGTTATACGTTAAAGTTTACTTGCAAGACTCTCTTATCACACGTAACTCAGCACATGTTGCTATACAATGGCAATCAAACTTGGGTGATGGTAGATGTCTCTTGGGTGATGGTAGATGTCTCTTAGGAAGTTGAAGATAACCACAAGGTCAAAGGTTACAAACAGAGGTCAACGAACTTTTAGGGCCCAATGTTAAGTTTTTAGGGCGCATTTCGTTTATGGCTCATATCTTCTGATCCCTTTGTCCGTTTGTGACCAAACTTGGATGGAAGATGTCCCTTGGGGAGGTGAAGGTCGTCACAAGGTCAAAGGTCACAAACAGGGGTCAACAAACTTTTAGGGCCCAATGTTATGTTTTTAGGGCGCGTTTTGATTGTGGCTCATACCGTTTGATCCCTATGTCCGTTTGTGACCAAACTTGGACAGTAGATGTCCCTTTGGGGAGTTAAAGGTCATCACAAGGTCAAAGGTCACAGAAAGGGGTCAACAAATTTTAGGGCCCAATGTTAAGTTTTTATGGCACGTTTCGATTATGGCTCATTACTTTTGATCCCTTTGTCCGTTTGTGACCAAACTTGGATGGTAAATGTCCCTTAGGGTGTTGAAGGTCACCACAAGGTCAAAGGTCATAAGCAGGTCAATTAACTTCTGGGAGTTATAAAGAATATTAATTCCTTGTACGCGAATGGGCGAGACACAATTTGGCGATTGCCTTGTGTTCGAGTATCAGGTCAGTCAGTTTCGGACATGTCGGGCAATATGTCGGGCGGTGATCCGATGAGGCAAGATCGTCCGATGAGGATCACGCGCGACTACTTATCTGACTTACCTGACGATTATAGTGGACCAACTAAGACGGATTCATCAGACTGCAATCCAATACACTTCGGTGGATGGCCGGAAGCAACAAACTTTGCTTCCGATGAGTGACCAATGAGAGAAAATCTCTGTGGAATGGGTGTGTGAAGACCTGCTTATATTGCCCCAGTTATTACCCCCAACTGATAATGGATGTGAGTGGACTCCACCATAATATCATTCTTAGGAATACATTACCCCTCAAATTGTTTATAGTAAGAATTATCTTGAATGTCATTTTGTAAATAGGGTCCAGTTATGCCTGATGATAGATTTTGAGTAAAGATAATAATGATACATGTATAACGAAACAATTTTGCAGGTCTCATTCCTTTCATACCCTTATTTTCTTTTTATCCATGATACCTGATGTAGGGGACGATTACAGAGAAATTTCAGTGGTTCTAAAGTAATCTAAACAGCTTGTTATAAAAAAATTCTGTATTTCTCTCTATTTCTCTCGAGCATTAATTTTATACAAAATCTCTTCTTGCAAGTATTTTGACAATGAAAGCAATGTCGGTCAACACTTTAATACGCTGTTCCTTTTTGAGTAGGTATATCAGCAATTCTTCTGTGACAAGACTGTTTAACCCTATATGCAGCTATTCCAGTACAGATGAATACAGTTTCTTTATTATGTCTGCTGGCGATTTTGCATCTCCCTAATCCAAGACACCTTTAGGTGTCCCGCTTCCTCGTTTCGATGTGGGAGACGCTACCAGGGTGTGATGACGTGCCTACCCGGTGCCTTGGTGTGTGACGGACAGGAACAGTGTCCAGGGGGAGAAGATGAGTGGTTCTGCGGTGTGTATGATTTATTATATATAATACACCATAATATTTAATGAGTCTAATTTCTTTTTTTCGCGAATCGGGACTTCCCGACGATTTTGCGAGTGGTTAAATTCGCGATCGTGGAGTACAGTAATGAATGGAGAACTGTACAGTCTATAGAAAAATCCCCCTTTTTGATTTGATATGATATGATAATTTGATTTATTCTGATTGATTTGATTTAATTTGCATTTTCATTTTCATTTTCATTTTCATTTTCATTTTCATTTTCATTTTCATTTTCATTTTCATTTTCATTTGCATTTGCATTTGCATTTGCATTTGCATTTGCATTTGAATTTGACCGTCCCGCCTGACAACTTTCTGCATTGTGTTGCCCTTTCCAGACGTGACCTGCCCAGTGGACTGCGAGTGTTCCGGCCTGTCGGTGCACTGCGAGAGCCCTTCGTGGGACCCTCATCAACCTCCGGTGTTTCATCGTGACATACGCTCACTGTCAGTTCTATTTTTCCGTTCGTCTTCATTTCTCGTAACAATAACCAAGGAAACAGAAAAACCAACAAATATATACAAATGGTTTCTAAATGATAAACATTCAAAATGTTTTCTTCTTTTATGGGTTTTGTTCTCACCAGCAGTGTGAATCAAGAAGTAACAAAACCCCAAAATAAAATGAAAGCTTTGCTTGCAAATTGTCTTTATTGTTTCGTTTATCATGCTGTTACATGCCATTACCATAAAAGTGAGAAATTAGTTAAACCTGGGATTTTATCAATGTACCTCATGCTAAATGTATTTAATACATAATTACAAGAATAATTCAGGATTGCCACTGTTAACTTTTGTTATTCATGATCCACGACACAGATGTCAATATTAGTGTTAACCCTTTGCAAGTTTAAAAACTGGCTTTGAATGTCAATTTGCTAAATACCCCAGGGCACTGTACACACTGTCTAAAGTCTGTGGCACAGGAAGTGTTAAAGCACCATGAAACACTCGTATATATGAGGATTGCAATTTTTCGATTTTCAAATTTTCAATTTGGTTAATAAAATCTAGCAACAATTCTTTTTTTTTTTGTACAAAATAATACCTTATGCAAGTTAAACAAAATATCCTTACGTGCAATGCACGATAATCTTATAATGGAGACTTTGAAATAGTATTCATTCTTAAGCCATTGCCTGTCATATTAGCATTGTGTACTTTAGCACTATTTCAATACATTTCATTGTGTTTTTATTGTTCATGAATTTTTTAAAATTGTAAGTTGTCTGTTCTGCTTTAATCCTAAAGGTACATCTCCAACATCCCAATTGATATTCGGCAAATAAACCAGAGCGCTGAGAACATTAGTTATCCGGTTGATAGAGTCGTGGTGCCTCTCTGGAGTTTACCAAAGTTGGTTGAGCTGTGAGTATCTGAACAAGTCCTTCCCAACAGCTTTACACCAACGTTAATTACAGTGGACTGCCGCTACAGTGCACTCACGTTATAACGAACACGGTTATAACGAAATTTCGATATAACGAAAGAATACTGCCGGTCCCGAGGACTTCGTTATAACGGGAGTCCACTGTATAACGTAAAGTCTTCGGGACCGGCTGTAAATGAATCATAATAATAAAAAAAAGTGGATAATATGTTGCGGCCTGGATTTTAACTTCGCCGTAAGCGGAATTTCGCTATAAGCGTGTTTGTTACAAGGGAGTGCACTGTACCCATTGTTTGCAGTGTGTCATGAAAAAAAAAAATCAAAACATTTTCACTTTCTTGGATGATAAAGAGCACCTGACTTGAATCTTTCAGAAGGGAGGGGGAATGATATCACCCTCAACATACGTCAGTAGCATGTCGAGGAACGTGTACTTGTAAAAAAAAAAAACAAAAAAAAAAAACATTTAACTAACATTTTGTGGAATTCTCTTTAATTTTCCTTATATACGCGCGCATGTGGCATCATAAACTGTAGTATAATCTTCTCATCCAGCAGTGACTGTGCAGAAACCCCCCCCCCCAAAAAAAAAATCATAACTTTTGAACCCATTGTCCGATTATCCTCAAACTTTTACTGATATGTTCCCCTTTAATATTGCTGCATTCACTCAGTCCACAGTTTGTAGGCCTATATATTCTACAAGGTGGTCTTATCCTTTAGTAACCACGTCCTTTGTTTGTGAGCAGTGAGTTTTTGCCTTATATACACATCCATCCACCAAGGTTTCCCATTATGCTTGGCCTGCATTCCAGAAACCAAACTTACAAATATTTTCTGTAGGCCAACCTTTGGATTATTTTGTGCTAATCATTGTTCAGAATTGGCTTACTGCTTTATTCTTTTCTTTGCAGTTCTTTTTTGCTTGTTGGTTGTGAGGATAAATAATTTGATTTTTCATTGCACAGGGAATTAGTGTCAACCCAGATAGAGTACATCCATCGAGATGCGTTCATCAACAATGTCAATTTGCACAAACTGTAAGTATCATATCAGTCATTGCCTTTAGCTAATATATATATATATATATATATATATATATATATATATATATATTGTTTTTGTTTTTATTTTTGTTTTGTTTTGTTTTGTATTTGTTTTTGTATAAAGAATGCATTCCTGCGTCTAGAGGCCACCCAATTATAGGTTCTGCAGTCTGGCTTACATTGATACTTATATGATCGCAGCCCCCTTTGAAAATTATATGCCTTTCTATTCTCTTAAAGGAGAGTAACACACCGCACACACACACACACACACACACAAAGAAACATTACCAACTTTAAATCTTTCATATTTTACTGAACACAAAAGTATACCGGGAGATTTATAGATGGAGAACATTTTTGCGAGGAGATATCCTACGGACTAGTCATAGCATTATGTATCATTTTAATTTACCGGTAATTTAATATTATTTCTTTTCGCACGCTTAAGAGACTGTGTCGTTGATGTATTTGCTTCTTAAAGATACCGTAGCACGCCGGATTATGGTGTACTGGTATTCTTCTTTTCCCCCTGTAGGAATCTATCCAGTAACCAGCTGCTGCTAGTAGAGAGTGGCACATTCGACTCACTGAGACAGCTCAACATCTTGTAAGCACCAACATTTGCAAGACTCAAAATCATTTTTGATTGTCCGTTTTACAAACATTGAGTGATACCAGTCTGCAAGAATCTTCAGTCTATTGAAGGAGGCAGACTTAATCAGAAGAAGAAGAAGAGTGTAGCTTTTACACATCTCTGACTTTCAGCAATTACTGTTCATGTAAAAAAAAAACTGAATTAAGACCAGATTTAATGTATGTTATCATGAAATGTATCACGCTAAGAGAAGTACAAGTTCATGACTTCAATTCTAATCTGAAATTATTTTTACCCGATCTCGTTCTGTTACTCCAAAATGGTGCAACATACTTTTTTACATGTTCAGCAGGGTAAAGAACATCACTACAGTGGATAGGCAAAACCAAATTCATTAAAATATAAAGATTTGCTATTGAAACTTTAAGGAGTATTGTGTAATAGCTTTCTATAAGTTAAAAGGATAATTGGTATCGGTTTAGTTGATTATTCAGCTTTAGACTTTTTGTGAAATACTTAAAAACCATTCTATG
The DNA here is from genome assembly GCF_040938485.1 of Diadema antillarum. Lineage (NCBI taxonomy): Eukaryota > Metazoa > Echinodermata > Echinoidea > Diadematoida > Diadematidae > Diadema > Diadema antillarum. Next base: position 227,316 of record NW_027271743.1, read on the forward strand.
AAATGTTAAAAAGTATTAAATTCTAAAAGGAATTAGAAGTTTATTCGATGAAAATTAGTTTTGAAATGTTATCCTAATGATATCCGAAAACAAAGTCAAACAAAGAGATCCTGATAAAATGTGGGTCCCTCCTTTTATTAGGATCTCTTTGTTTTGGATATCTCATCCATTTCCAAATCAATTTTCATCAAATAAACTTTGAATTTCTCTTAAGATCACATGCACTTTCATATTTCAGAAGAGACATTTCAGTATCTCTAAAATCTATTATATAAAAAAAAAGTTGGAAACCTGAAGCCCAATCTCAACTGAAGCCATATCATCAATAATTAATGCAGGGGATTTTGAATTACAGTCCCTCCAGGAGGGCAAGTACTAGTCTATCTACCAGACTGTTTTTGCATGATTCTTAAATGGCTATCAGCATTTCATGAATTGCATTTTATAGTCTTAACACTGATGTAGATTTACATCTGGTTACATTTCAAGTCTAAATCTCTCCAAACTTTTATGTTATGTAGTTTAGAATACATTTTTATACTCTGTAGGACCTATTTAACTCTGCGAAGATAAAACGTAAGGATTATGCAGATGATAGTGATCTTATTTTTTCATTACATATGTATATGTATAATATACATATACATATGTAATGAAAAAAATATATAATTATATAATGTATGATGATAATAATAATAATAATAATATATAAACACATATATATATATATATATATATATATATATACCTGGTACTGTACTAATACCTTGTTTGTTTCTCATAGAGATATAACTGGCAATCAACTGAAACCTGGCCCTACCAATAGTAAGCTGCTTACTGGTCTGAATGCCAGCTTTAGAACACTGTGAGTTATGATCATTCTTCCTTAAATAATGCATGTTCTAAAATATAGAGGAGAAAGTTAATTTGGTGTGCTTAATGGTTTCAGTGTAACTAATGACATTAGCATTCAAGGGTCAGTACATTGATTATTATTGGTAAAGTAATTTTGTAGTAGCAGCCCTTCCGAAATGCAGATTTATATAATTGTGGTAGTTCATCTTATGCAAATTTTGTGAGTCAAATGCTGTTTGTTTTTTTAATCACAACATACTGTAAAAATTCATTCTGTAAGTCATAATCTATGCCTCTCTTCCTTTTTTTTTCTTGTTTTTTTTTCAGAAGATTTTAATGTACTTTATTAGAATGTCTTTTGTTACTAAGACCCCTGTCTCAACAGACTAGTTCACAAACTTTAAAATCCACATGCTATTCATTGTATGTCCACCTCTGCTATTTGCGTCATTCTGTATGCAAGTCCTCGTATATGAAAAGTTTGGTTGCAAAATGGGTCAAGGACCATTTTTTAAGCATTCTAAAGAAAGCCCACCATGAAATAAAGCAAAATTAGATCTTTTCAGTGGTATTTCACTTGACATTCCATTACAAAGACTTTTATCGAAATTGGGATGAAAAAATGTCCCATACTTTTGTATTTCTTTGTTTTTTAGCAGTTAGTTAATCACATATATTTCAAATCAGCAAGTGTGGAGTTAACTCCTTTTGCAATAAAACTATCCATAAACAACATAGGTAGCTTTAATTGGCTGCATTCTCCAATATTTCACAGATATGCGGACAACTTCCTCTTTTGCTGTCCAATCTACGACGTCCTCCCAAACTGTGAGGCCCCTGTGGATCGCTTCTCATCCTGTAATGACCTGCTCAAGGACCACCTTCTCACAGTGCTGATGTGGCTGCTGGGGATCAGCGCCCTCATTGGCAATCTGTTTGTAGTCGGCTACCGAAATTTTAGAAAGAAGCAAGTGGAAACTAGTCAAGTAGGTGGTGGCACATTATCGTTAAAGATTGCATCGTCGCAAATGCTTTGGGAAAAAAATCTGTAATCTATCTTTTTTATCACTTTTGTCAATGATGTGCAACATAAAAATATTGTGGAGCAGGGCACCTTTAAATGTTCCTTACAGACATATAGGGCTATCCAATTCAATTCAATAGTTTATTTATTGAGTTCATCTATATTATCATTATCATCATCATTATCATCAACATCATCATCATCATTTTAGGGTGACAAGAACAATCAAATTTCAACCTTTGGGACCCGATTGTTAAAATATTAGAGATGATATTTCTCACCCTAATTAGCTGCTCTTTGCAATTTTCCCCCATGTCATGAAGATCTATACCTTTCCTCAATGTGAAATAAGTATGCATGAAACTCTGGATGTCACATTAAAGATGGCAAGATGATAATGTCTGGCATAAAATTTCTCAAGGGCTTGATGGATTAACAAGCATATGATTAGAAGATAAGTTAAAACAAAACAATACAAAATATTAAGTAGGAAAACAATATTACGGCATTAAAAATACTGAAATGCTAAAAGTAGTGTTCCTAAAATCAATTCTCGCATTCCCATGCTGGCAGGTTCAAGCTAATTTGATTTCAAACTTGGCCGTCTCTGATCTCCTCATGGGTGTCTACATGATGATCATTGCCGGGGCGGATGAATACTACCGCGGCTTTTACTACGTCTTCTCGGTCCACTGGCGATCTAGCGGCCTCTGCCAGGTGGCGGGGTTCCTGTCGATGCTATCGAGCGAAGTCTCCGTATTCCTGGTGATGTTGATCAGCGTGGATCGCCTCCTGTGCGTGGTGTTCCCCTTCCGCCGGAAGTACCACCTGACGCCCGGGCGGTCCGTGGTCCTTATCGCGGGCACGTGGGCAGCAGCCAGCGCCCTCTCTCTCATCCCCATCCTGGCCCCGGGGTACTCGGAGGAGTTCTATGGCCAGTCCAGCGTGTGTCTGGCCCTGCCGCTGACCTCAACCCGGCCGGCCGGCTGGCAGTACTCCGTCTTCATCTTCCTGGGTCTCAACCTGGCCTGTTTCCTGGTGACCCTGGCCAGCTACCTGGCCATCTTTGCCGAGGTGTACCGGTCATCTGTGCGAATGGCCGGACGACTCCAGGAGACGAGTCAGAACCAGCGGATGAATGCCCAAATCAAACTGGCATCCAAGATGGCGCTTATTGTCGGCACTGACTTCATCTGTTGGATGCCCATCATTATCATGGGTGAGAACTACAGCTACTGGTACTTAAAAACAGAAAAAAATATCTTTTCTTCTCACTTTGCCTCAGTCACCTATTAGAACATCCCCTGTCTGGTCTTCACTTTGTTTCTGTGTTTGGTTTTTGTTTCATTTTCAGGTTTTGGTATTTTGGACGGTGGACGGGTAGGGGATTCTGCACTTTTATTCACATGCCAGTTGAGCTGTCTGGTTAAAGCAAGAGTTATCATGATCCTTTAATAATAACTATTGCATCATGGATTTTATCCAAGAGACATATGGACTCTCACATTGTTACGTCCCATTGGGTTTGCTGAATATACACACAACCAAAGATTTTAGGGGAATTAACCCATTGCTGATAAACACATTTGGCTAGTTTAAGACAGGATTATGTCTGTTGACTTTCAGAGAATTTTAAAGAGAATCATATTGTTTTGTAGTTATATGAGAGTAGAGTTTGTTTGACTGCAAAACAGGCTAAGCAGGATTTTTAAAGGGGATAGCTAGTAACTGATCAGTGGGAATCAGAGGGAATGCTGAGGGATGATTGTTCAAGTTCTTGTGGGATTCATTTGAGACTACATTTATATTGTTGTGTGAAAATTATTTGCTTCAGAACTGTCTCATATTCAAGTAATGTGCAGTTTAATGCCCGTCACTGTACAGGCACGCTAACCTGGAAACATCAAACTGCACACTACTTGAATATGAGACCATTCTGAAGCAAACAATTTTCACACAACAATAGATATATAATGTACTCTTAAATGCATCCCACAAGGATTGGAACAATTATTCCCCAGCATTCCCACTGATTCCCTCTGATCAGTTACTAGCCATCCCCTTTAAGCATTTTAAAGTAACTCCATCATCTGAAGCAACAAAATAATACTTTTCTGGAGATACCTCACTTGTAACATAGCAAAGAACATTCTTGAGGTAATAAAAGAATCTGACATCTTTTGACCATTTTCCTTATTTCTTAGCTGGCAAATATATTGGAGTGACAAGTTAAAGGAGAGAACTTATTTTGAGAGCAAACATTTGATTGTCATCAAATCGCGTCTTCTCACAGGTATCCTTGGAACGTCGGACGTGGCGGAGATTCCGGCCGTGATGTACGCCTGGGCCGCTGTCATCATCATCCCAGTCAACTCGGCCCTCAACCCGTACCTCTACACCCTGTCCGGGTTGAGGCAGCGGAGGAGGAGGAGGAAGCGTCAGCAGACCAAGACCCTGTCGGCCAGCATCAGCCTGCAGGACATCAGCCCCACCAGTCAGTATCTCCTAGGCTGACTCTCCTTGGAGTGCCGTTCTTACAAAGTTTGCTCATTGCTGTGGAGTTGTAAATGCAGTCAACCTCAGCTTGCAATAGAATCCAAAGGAAGCAGAGTAAATCCTTTGACGTACATTCATTTTGACTTACTCAATAGAATAAGTACTCACTTATATCCATCCAAAGGGGAATTTTTCTTTGACTTTGCAAAGCCAAGTTTTTAACTTATGTTGGGTTGACCTGGGTGAGGTTGATTGTATCTGTTTGACCTGTCTGTTTCAACCTCTCCTCTTCCTTGCACCCATGTAAGATTGATTTTTGTTGATTACTTTAATACCATCTGACGGCGTGGCTGCTAGTTCATTACTCAGTTCTTCCACTTTTGCAATAATTCATCACTCGCATGATCATCAATTCATTTTCTTTGTGTGATGTCTGCATGTATTTCTCATTTCTTTCACTTACTTGGGAAATAAATTCAGAGGGAGGCAAGAATGCAACAGAGGTCAGCAGTGTCACTACCAACAATGTGGGGTCAAAGGTCAATCCCCGGTACGCGACCCTCAACCGGAACTGCGTCCTGACGCCCTTCACCCGCACCTCCCCCGGAACCCACCTCCAGACTCTGACTGAATACATCGACCAACGGAGTGCCATGCCCTCTCCTGTGGATAGCGCCCTCATTAGGCGAGATATCACCAGGGCTCTGTCGTTCTTGAGGTCGCAGGGCGTGCCCGACCTGGAGCCAGCTGAAGAGAAGATTGCGGTGCAGTTGGTGAGCTGCTTGCCCCGGGAAGTCAGGGGGCGGGGGGAATTGGGGGTGGTAAGCCTTACTGGAATCATTAAAATTCTTTAGTCCATTATCCATACCCCATGAACTGTTTCCAATGGGGGGTGGTAAGCCTTACTGGAATCATTAAAATTCTTTAGTCCATTATCCAACTGTTTCCAATGGGGGTGGTAAGCCTTACTGGAATCATTAAAATTCTTTAGTCCATTATCCAACTGTTTCCAATGGGGGTGGTAAGCCTTACTGGAATCATTAAAATTCTTTAGTCCATTATCCATACCCCATGAACTGTTTCCCGAATGGTCCATAAGATAGCAATGCTGCATATGATGCCTTTATGGTGTACTACAGTTGTGGTAGCAAATAAAAAATGGGTGGTAAGCCTTACTGGAATCATTAAAATTCTTTAGTCCATTATCCATACCCCATGAACTGTTTCCCGAATGGTCCATAAGATAGCAATGCTGCATATGATGCCTTTATGGTGTACTACAGTTGTGGTGGCAAATAAAAAATGGGTGGTAAGCCTTACTGGAATCATTAAAATTCTTTAGTCCATTATCTATACCCCATGAACTGTTTCCAATGGGGGGTGGTAAGCCTTACTGGAATCATTAAAATTCTTTAGTCCATTATCTATACCCCATGAACTGTTTCCAATGGGGGGTGGTAAGCCTTACTGGAATCATTAAAATTCTTTAGTCCATTATCCATACCCCATGAACTGTTTCCCGAATGGTCCATAAGATAGCAATGCTGCATATGATGCCTTTATGGTGTACTACAGTTGTGGTGGCAAATAAAAAAATGGGTGGTAAGCCTTACTGGAATCATTAAAATTCTTTAGTCCATTATCTATACCCCATGAACTGTTTCCAATGGGGGGTGGTAAGCCTTACTGGAATCATTAAAATTCTTTAGTCCATTATCCATACCCCATGAACTGTTTCCAATGGGGGTTGGTAAGCCTTACTAGAATCATTAAAATTCTTTAGTCCATTATCCAACTGTTTCCAATGGGGGTGGTAAGCCTTACTGGAATCATTAAATTCTTTAGTCCATTATCCAACTGTTTCCAATGGGGGTGGTAAGCCTTACTGGAATCATTAAAATTCTTTAGTCCATTATCTATACCCCATGAACTGTTTCCAATGGGGGGTGGTAAGCCTTACTGGAATCATTAAAATTCTTTAGTCCATTATCCATACCCCATGAACTGTTTCCCGAATGGTCCATAAGATAGCAATGCTGCATATGATGCCTTTATGGTGTACTACAGTTGTGGTGGCAAATAAAAAATGGGTGGTAAGCCTTACTGGAATCATTAAAATTCTTTAGTCCATTATCCATACCCCATAAACTGTTTCCAATGGTCCATAAGATAGCAGTGTTGCATATGATGCCTTTATGTTGTAGCACAGTTGTGGTGGCAAATAAATAATGGGGAGGAAAATCTCTGAATTGACAGGTTTAATAAGTGTAAAATGAGACAAACCTTTAAAAAAAAAAGCTACAGAAAAATTGTAAACATACAGTAGTATTATAATCTTAAGTGATTATTATATACAGTATTTACATGCATTATCCAGACTGTCAAAATGCTTTATGTACAATGTGTAGTTTGTACACGGTAGCTGAGGAACAACAAAAATTGTAAGATCGTCAAAGCATTTTCTACACATCGATGACTAAGTTTATCCCAGAAGGGCTTAAAAGGTGAATCAAATAATTGAAAGTTAAAAGAAAACTTTTGAACAGATTGTTCAATTTTCCGAAAACCTACTGCACTAATATTTCTGAATTCACTATAAAATCTGAGGTAGACTCTCCAAAATGTACATACAACGTACTCTGTAGGATTACTGCCCTTTGGGTTCCACCACCAATTTGGAATGTCAAAGATGTTGATAATGCAAAGTGAAAAGTATTTTGTGCTTTCTCTTCTTCCACATTACAGGATGCAGAGGGAGACATACGTCAGGCATTTTTCGTTGTGTACAACGCACGCGATGTCCAGCGACTCTTGCGTCCGCGTGACAAGTCAACCCGACCAAACGATGCGCAGCCCGAGCAGCGAAAACTGGTGCAGAGCCTGCTACAACCTCTTGCAGAAGTCTACGGGAATGATAAAACCAAGACCTAGTGTTTCGAAGTGCCAGTGAGAGTATTTGGATTGCATGGAAACAGAATCAATGTATGAGCAACATCATCATGGCTCCAAAGCTCTGCTTTATAGTATAAAAAAATAGCTTTTTTGCACCTTTCACAAAATGAAATTCCATGATTTTTCCACGATTTTTCAATGCAAAATTATAGAAATGTGGGACCCTTTTTCTGACAGTACCTTCACTGAAAACAACTAGTGGTTGTTTCTGACTAAATGGAACTTAATATACCAGACAAACAGTGTCTAACAGTGTCACGTGCATACAACACATAACTGCTTCATCCAGTTTTGAGTTATCACGTAAACAGATAAATTCTAGGATTTGACCTTGATCTTTGACCTTTGACCTTTGTCCGATTTCACTGAAAAACTAATCAAGTAATTGTCCCATCTTACATCATCCTCCAACAAACTTTGGTGAAATTTGCTCCATCCAGTCTTGAGTTATCGCGTAAACGGATATATTTTCATGATTTGACCTTGACCTTTGACCTTTAACCGAATTCAACCAAAATCTATTCAAATAATTGCCCCATCATACTTCATAATTGGACCAAGTTTGGTAAAATTCCAGTAAATATTACTCGAGTTGTGGCGTAAACGAAAGCGGACGGACGTACGTACAGACGTACGTACAGACGGACGTACGGACAACCCGAAAACATAATGCCTCCGGCACCACTTCGTGGCGGAGGCATAACAAAAAAGAAACAAACATACTATTACTAGATACAATCTCGGAACAAAACTTACTGTATTGGTGCTGAGCACGGTCTTATGATGTTGTCTGTGTAAAAGTTATGGCCAGGTGTATCTTATATGTGTTTGTGTGT